>NW_016809319.1:918412-987950 GCF_001698545.2 Rhinopithecus bieti | reverse complement strand
CTCATAGGTGGGAACTGAACAATGAGATCACTTGGACTCGGGAAGGGGAACATCACACATCGGGGCCTGTCATGGGGAGAGGGGAGGGGGAGGGATTGCATTGGGAGTTATATAAATGACTGATATAAATGACTGATATAAATGACGAATTGATGGGTGCTGACGAGTTGATGGGTGCAGCACACCAACATGGCACAAGTATACATATGTAACAAACCTGCACGTTATGCACATGTACCCTAGAACTTAAAGTATAATAAAAAAAAAGTCATAAATACTGTGAAAGATGAGAATTTAGGAAAATAAACATCAAGGAATTTACCTGCAATTACCTTTTTTAAATGCAGTGAAGTATCAGTGCAACAAAAAAGTATACAAGGGCAGTTGTTTAAGAAATATATTTTTCTACTGAATTCTGTTTATTTTGTTTTGAAGTCATTTCAATTTCTGACTAACTTTAGCATAGCCTAGTGTTGAAATTACTTATTTGAGTACCACTTGAGGACACTGGAATATCTAAGAGCTTGGAATGTGCGAGATACGTTGTCTCTGTTTCTTTCCTACTTTGGCTACCTGACCAAGCAAGCCACAATCTAGAAGATGGGTTAAAGACCCTTCCACATCTCAACTCCAGAATCATCATTTCCTAGTGAAAAAGGGATGTGTAATATTCTAAGTAGTGTGGAGGACATAGCAATTTTGGCCCCTAGTAACTCAAAATTTAGTGGGGCCATCATGGCTAAAGCCCAGGGGATATATTTTCCATTGTGAACACAGCTCCTTGAGTTCAAATGGAGATGGACAACCTTTCATTTCAGCATTTTCACCCTCCTACAAATTATATTTCCTCAACTGAAACCCCTTTCAACTTCAGCACTAACTATGTCCCTCACTGGTCAAGGGTATGAGGGACTTCTTTGCCGAAGCTGATAATCATTTTCAAACACTGGAAGAATTGCATTTCTTTGTGCTAGTCACAGTGTAACAGCTCTAGACATGACATACTTTTAAGTTTACTCTGCATTGTTAACATTTTATCTAACATTTTCCTTAATCTGCACAGCCAAGAAAACAATAAACCAAGCCCGGTTTGAAGTGTTTGCCAACATCCAGCTTTCTGTGGTGTACAGTACTTGCACCATGGCTGGTTACCAGTGAAATCACTGAAGTCATGGAGTTGAGAAGAGATGTGGGGTAGCACAGGATTATAGATTCTTTCTACTATATAGATATGCAGACAACCTCAAGAGCAGAAGTAATAGTAAAATGTAGTAAATTGAGAATTGATATATTTTGAGTATATATTACCTTTTAATAATTAAATTGTAGCTAAGGGTGGTGGTGCACCCCTGTGGTTCCCAGCTACTTGGGAGGCTGAGGTGGGATGATTGCATGGGAGTTCGGGGCTGTAGTGAGCTGTGATCACACCACTGCACTCCAGCTTGGGTGACAGAGTGAGACCCTGTCTCAAAAAAATATTAATATTAATAATTTAGTTGTCAGTTTTAATAATGTATTTTTTAATGTCTTGCAGAATTCTGGAAAATTTAACACTCAAGCTCTGAGTCTCCTTGGTCAGGCTCCTACCCACCACTAATTCATGTTGCCTGTATTTGTTCCTTTTTATGGCTGAGTAGCATTCCATTGTGTGGATAAGTTACAATCTGTTCTGCACTGCTATCATTTTGTCGTTTCAGTAGTATTATATAAATCATGTAGTATGTAACCTTTTGCGATTGGCTTTTTGCACTCACTGTAATTTTTTAGAGATTTATCCAGGTTGTTGGGTATATCAATAACTTGTTCCTTTTCGATGCAGAGTAGTATTTCATGGTATGTGTGTACCAAAGTTTGTTTAATCATTCATCATTGAAAGACATCTGGATTGTTTTGAGTTTTGGCTATTATGAATAAAGCTGCTGTGAACATTCATGTACAGGTATTTGTGTGAGCATAAGTCATCATTTCTCTGCAATAATGACCAGAAATGCAATTGTCAGGTCATCTGGTATAGTCACATATTTAGTTTTTTGTTGTTTGTTTGTTTGTTTTGAGACTCTGTCACCCAGGCTGGAATGCAGTGACATGATCTTGGTTCACTGCAACCTGCGCTTCCCGGGTTCAAGCAATTCTTCTGCCTCAGCCTCCTGAGAAACTGGGATTACAGGCACCTGCCACCACACCTGGCTAATTTTTGTCTTTTTAGTAGAGATGGGGTTTCACCATGTTGGTCAGGCTAGTCTCAAACTCCTGGCCTCAAGAGATCTGCCCACCTCAGCCTTCCAAAGTGCTGGGATTTCAGGTGTGAGTCACTGCGCCTAGCCACATGTTCAGTTTTTTAAAAGAAACTACCAGACCTTGGCGGGTGCCTGTAGTCCCAGCTACTCGGGAGGCTGAGGCAGGAGAATGGCATGAACCTGGGAGGCAGAACTTGCAGTGAGCCGAGATTGCACCACTGCACTCCAGCCTGGGCGACACAGCAAGACTCTGTCTGAAAATAATAATAATAATAATAATAATAATAATAAATAATAATAATATAATGAAATAAAAAGGAAAAAGGAAAGAGAAAGAAACTACAAGACTTTTCCAGAGTAGCTCTACCATTTTACATTCCCACTAGCAAAATATAAGTGATCCAGTTTCTCTACATTTTTTTCTATCATTTGGTGTTTGTCTCTGTTTTTATCCTAATAGGTATTCTGATAGAACAGTAATTTCTTACTATGCTTGTAACTTCCATTTCCCTAATTGTTAATGATGTTGAACATTCTTTGGTAAAATGTCTTTTCATGTCTTTTGCCATGTTCTTATTGCTATCTTACTATTCATTTTTGAGGGTTTTTTATATATTATAGAAACTAGTATCATCAGATATGGGTTTGTAAGTATTTTCTCCCCGTCTACAACTTTATCTTTTTATCCTTCTAAGAGGACCTTTAACAGAGCACAAGTTTTAAATTTTTATCAAGTTCCAGTGGTCAATTCTTCCTTTTATGGATCATGTTGATGGTATCAAGTCTAAGAATTCTTTGCCTAACCCTAGATCCTAAAGATCTTCTATGGCTTTTTTTCATAAAAATTTTATAGTTTTACATTTACTTTTTTTTTCTTTTGGTTTTGTTGAGACAAGGTCTTACTCTGTTGCTCATGTGGGAATACAGTGGCATTATGACAGCTCACTGCAGCCCTGACCTTCTGGGCCCAAACAACTCTTCCCCCTCAGCCTCCCAAATAGCTAGAACTACAGATGTGTGCCACCACAGCTACTGAAACAATCCTCCAGCCTCAGCCTCCTAAACAGCTGGGACTAGAAGTGTGCACCACCATGCCTGGCTAAGTGTTTTAATTTTTTGTAGAGACGGTCTTACTATGAACCTTGACCTAAGTATCATGCCTTATATACAAATTAACAAAAAATGGATCATGGATTTTAAAGTTAAATGTTGGCCAGGCACGGTAGCTCCCACCTGTAACCTCAGCACTTTGGGAGGCTGAGGCAGGAGCCCAGGAGCAACCTGAGCAACATAGAAAGACCTCATCTCTACAAAAAATAAAAATAGCAACATGTGGTGGTGCATGCCTATAGTCCCAGCTATTCAGGAGGCTGAAGCTGGAGGAGTGCTTAAGCCCAGGACATCAAGGCTGCAGTGAGCTGTGATCACACCACTGCACTCCAGCCTGGGTGATAGTGAAACTCTGTTTTGAAAAAAAGTTAATAATTTTGAGCTCAATTTCCTTGGTATTTATTAGGACATTAAAATTATTTCATATTGGATGAGTTGCGATGGTGTTTTTCAAAGAATTGGTCTATGTTGTTAAATTTATGTGTACAGTCTGGGCGCAGTGGCTCACGCTTGTAATCCCAACAACTTGGGAGGCCAAGGCAAGAAGATTGCTTGAGGCTAGGAGTTGGAGACCAGCCTAGGCAACACAGCAAAACCCCCATCCCCACAAAAAAATTTAAAAATTAGCTGGGCATGGTGGTGAACACCTATAGTCATAGCTACCCAGGAGGATGACAAGAGGATCGTTTGAGACTAGGAGTTCCAGTCAGAAGTGAGCTATGATCACACACACCACTGCACTCCAGCCTGGGTAACAGAGCAAGACCTTGTCTCAAAAATAGAATAAATATATATGTAGAGAGTTGTTCATAGTATTCCCTATTATCCTTTTGGTGTTTGCAGAGTCTGCTGTGATAGCTCCTGTTTCATTGTAGTTATTGGTCATTTGTGTCCTCCCTAATTTTTTATATATCAGTCTTACTAGAGGTTTTAATTTATTGATCTTTTCAAAAAACCCGCTTTTTGTTTTATTGATTTTTTATAGTTTTAAAATTTTCCATTTGATTTTGCTCTTATTTTATTATTTGATTCTTTCTGCTTGCTTTGTGGTTTTCTTCTTCTTTTTCTAGGCTCTTGAAGTGAAAGTTTCAATTATTGATTTGAGACTTTTCCTCTTTTCTAACATATGCACTTAATGCTATAAATTTGCTTCTTCTGCTTTAGCTGTGTCCTACAAATATTATTGTTTTACAATTTTCATTTAGTTCAATGTATTTTTTCATTTTCCTTAAGACATCCTCTTTGGTTATTAACTTATTTAGGAATGTATTCAGTTTTCAAGAATTTGGCAGTTGTTCCCTATCTTTCTGCTATAATTCCTAGTTTGGTTTCCTTATGAATGCAGAACACATTCTAGTTCTTTTAAACTTGTTGAGGTTTGTCTTTTGGCCTAGGATATGGTCCATATTGTTATATATTCTATGGGTACTTAAAAATAAATATGTGTTCTGCTGGTGTTGAGCGGACTGTTTTATAAATGTCTATTGGTTGGCTGATGGTATTGTTCAGTTCTTCTGTATCCTTGATGATTTTCTGTCTAGTTGTCCTATCAATTGTTGTCTAATATAATTGTGGATTTGTCTATCTCTCTTTTCGGTTCTATCAGTTTTTGTTCACATATTTTGCCTACCTATTCTTTGGTACAGATACATTTAGGATTATTACGTTGCATTAGTGAATTCACTCTTGTCATTATGTAATGCCCCCTTTGTGACTGGTACTTTTCTTTGTTCTGTAGTCTACTCTATCTCACGTTAATATAGTTGCTCCTCCTTTGCTTTAACTGATATTTGCATGGTCTACCTTTTTTCATCCATTTACTTTTTTTTTTTTTTGAGAGGGAATCTCACTCTGTCACCCAGGCTGGAGTGCAGTGGTGCGATCTTGGCTCACTGCAAAGTCCACCTCCCGGGTTTAAGTGATTCTCCTGCCACAGCCTCCTGAGTAGCTGGGACTACAGGCGCAAGCCACCACACCTGGCTAAATTTTGTATTTTCAGAAGAGACAGGGTTTCACCATGTTGGCCAGACTGGTCTTGAACTCTTGACTTCAGGTGATCTACCCGCCTCGGCCTCCCAAAGTGCTGGGATTACAGGCATGAGCCACTGTACCTGGCCCCATTTACTTTTTTTTTTTTTAGATGGAGTCTTGCTCTGTCGCCCAGGCTTGGGTGCAGTAGCATGATCTTGGCTCACTGCAACCTATGCCTCCTGGGTTCAGGTGGTTCCTCCTGCCTTAGCCTCCTGAGTAGCTGGGATTACAGGTGCCTGCCACCATGTCTGGCTAATTTTTGTATTTTTCGTGGAGATGGGGTTTCACCATGTTGGTCAGGCTGGTCTCGAACTCCTGACCTCAAGTGATCCTCCTGCCTCAGCCTCCCAAAGTCCTGGGATTACAGATGTGAGCCACTGCATCTGGCCTACTTTTATTATACTTATATCATTATATTTGAAGTGAATTTCTTGTAGACAGCATATACTTGGTGCCATTTTATTTTTTGCTTTTGGTTTGTTCTCTGTGTTGCATTTCCTTTTTTTTTTTTTTTTTTTTTTTCTGCTTTCCTGTGGGTAACTGAGACTTTTTTTTAAAGTCCATTTTGATCTGTATATGTGTGTGTGTGTGTGTGTGTGTGTGTGTGTGTGTATCTTTGTATGGCATTTTTAGGGGATTCTCTATATATTGCATTTTATGTATATAAGTTGTCACAGTCTACCAGTGTCAAGTTCACATAAAGTATTTCCATACTTACCTTTCCCAACTTATAATTCTTGTAAATACATACTCTACATACATTTAGAATTACTTTAGACAGTGTTGTAGTTTTTGCTTCAATCATCAAACACAATTTAGAAAACTCAGGAGGAGAAGGAAAGTCTATTACATGTGCCAATTCTTGTTGTTGTTGTTTGCTTTTTAGAGACAAGGTCTCACCCTATCAGGCCAGAGTGCGGTGGGATGAACATAGCTCACGGCAGCCTCAAGCTCCTAGGCTCAAGTGATCCTCCAGCCTCAGCCTCCCAAGTAGCTAGGACTACAGGTGAGTGCCACCACACCCAGTTAATTTTTGTTGTTGTTGTTGTATAGATGGGGATCTCACTATGTTGCTTAGGCTGATCTTGAACTTGTGGTCCCAAGCAATCCTCCTGTCTCAGCCTCCCAAAGCACTGGGATTACAGTGTAGGCCACTGTGCCCAGCCCAATATTTTTGCTTACTGTGTTTTGTCTTCTTTTCTGGTGTTACAAGGTTCCTTTTTTTTTTTTTTTTTTTTTTTTTTTTTTTTTTTTTTTTTTTTTTTAGTGTTTTTTTTTTTTTTTTTTTTTTTTTTGTGTTTTAAAGTTTTTTTTTTTTTTTTTTTTTTTTTTTTTTTTTATCACTTCCTATTGTTCAGAGACTTTCTATTAGCCATTATTTTACGGTAGCTCTGCTGATAACAAAGTCTATTTTTCTTCATCTAAAAGTATCTTGATTTCACCTTCGTCTGTAAAGGATATTTTCTCTGGATATAGGATTCTGGACTGACAGTTCTTTTCTTTCATCACTTGAAAAATATTGTGACACTTCCTTCTAGCCTCTATTGTTTCTGATGAAAATTCCTGTCATTCTCATTGTTTTCCTTTATTTTAAGGTATCATTTTCTTTGGCTACGTTCTTTTTTTTTTTGTTTTGAGACGGAGTCTCGCTCTGTCCCCCGGGCTGGAGTGCAGTGGCCGGATCTCAGCTCACTGCAAGCTCCGCCTCCCGAGTTTACGCCATTCTCCTGCCTCAGCCTCCCGAGTAGCTGGGACTACAGGCGCCCACCACCGCGCCCGGCTAGCTTTTGTATTTTTTAGTAGAGACGGGGTTTCACCGTGTTAGCCAGGATGGTCTCGAACTCCTGACCTCGTGATCCGCCCGTCTCGGCCTCCCAAAGTGCTGGGATTACAGGCTTGAGCCACCGCGCCCGGCCTTTGGCTACTTTCAAGAGTTTTTTCTTTGTCTTTGGTTTTCAGAAGGTTAATTATTACCTGTCTTGGTATGGATTTCTTTGGGTTTATTATGTTTAGGATTTTCTCAACTTAATTGAATTTAGTAGGTTTATGTCTTTTGACAAATTTGGGAAATTTTCAGTCATTATTATTATTTTTTTTTTTGGCTTTTTCATCCTTGCCCTCCTCTTCTTTCCCTCTGGTGCTCCAATGATATGAACATTAGCTCTTTGGTTATAGTTCACAGATTCCTGGGGCTGTTTTTAATTTCCTTAGTCTGTTTTCTCTGGTATTCAGATTGGTTAATTTCTGTTGTTCTCTTTCAGTTCAGTGATTCTTTCCTTTTCCCCCCTCAGTTCTGCCATTCTGCCTATCTACTGAGCTCTTTTTTATTTCAGTTATTGTGTTTTTCATTTCTAAAGTTTCCATTTGGTTCTTCTTTTATCTCCTATTTGCTGAAATTTTCTGTGTCTTTGCTGTGTCTGTTTTTTCTTATTATTTGTTTCAGACATGTTAGTAATTGCTTGGTCAAGCCTTTTTGTCATGGCAGCTTTAAAATCTTTGTTAGATAATTCTAATATTTGTCCTCTCAGTTTTAATATTAATTGTTTTTTGTTTTTTTTTTTTTGTTTTTTTTCATTCAGTCTGAGAATCTCTTGCTCCTTGGTATGAAGAAGGATTTTTGACTGAAACCTGGAAATTGTTATATTATGTTCTGAAACTCTGGATCTTATTCAGAATCTTTTGTTTAACCTGGCTTTCTCTGATACTACTCTGGCAAGGGGAGTTTTTCTGTCATGTTTGGCTGGAGTAGAGCAGTTATTATCTAAAAGGGTTTTTATCTTGCTAAGCTGCCCCTTGCTTGATCCTTGGGCTGCAGCAGCAAGCTTTTGTTACTGTTAAATCTGCTTCTGTTGGCATTTTCAGGTTGCTACTGTCTTCACTTTCAAGTTTAGGATAAATACGGCCAAAAGAAAACCTAGGGAACTCATTACTGGGTAATTCCTTGAATCCTGAGGTTCCTATCCAGTCTGCCTTCTCTTCAGCTTTTAGAGACTTCTTATGTTTGTTTTATGTATAATCTCCAGAGTTTTTAGTTGTACTTAGTAGAAAGAACAGGGAAAAGTACATCTACTTCACCATCCCAGAATCCTCACTTTATTTTTAATGAAGTACTCTCATTAATTCATCTTTTTAACTTA
Source organism: Rhinopithecus bieti (assembly GCF_001698545.2). NCBI lineage: Eukaryota > Metazoa > Chordata > Mammalia > Primates > Cercopithecidae > Rhinopithecus > Rhinopithecus bieti. The sequence continues at coordinate 979,435 of NW_016809319.1, read as the reverse complement.
TGTCAATTTTAGCAAAAAATTCAATTTCCATTTATCATTTACTTCTTGTTCCTCAGGGTGCTCCTTTAACATCTCCCGACCAAGACACTGCTGAGGTCACAACTCCTGTTGTCCCAGATGGTTGTGGACTAGCAGCTCCTCCTGGAAGGTTTTGTGATAGTAAAGTTGAAGTTTGAGGAAGACCACTTCAGGGATTAGGGTTTTTACCTTCCAGAGAACCAGTCTCTTGCCTGGGAGACCTTCAGCCAGCAGTTTAGACACTGCTGCTACTAGGATTCCATAGGACCCTGTCTGAACCTGAAAATTATGACACCTAGCAGTCTCTGGGGTGCAATGTTCAGTGAGAACTTTAAGCAAGGCTGATTTTTTCTTTTCTTTTTCTTTTTTTTTTTTTTTGTCAACATGAGAATCAGTCACTATGAAAAGGCTTATCCATTATAAGACTCAATGTTATTAATCTCTTATTAAATAAGGAACATCTTTGGTGCCACATTGGAGAGTGAGTGTGCATGGGTAATAAATTCTGAAAAAAACAAGGATTTAGAGAACTTTATTTGTGATTTGACCCTATTCAGTACAATAAAGTGTTCATGCAATAAAATAGCTACGCTGAAACTGCCATAGAAAATTCTTTTTTCTTTTGAAATTTATGTTATTTTGTGCACACTATATTTATTTCTAATTATTTTTGGCGTAGTCAGTACTGGTACTACTTTTTTTCCGCCCTTAATAGTGATTGATGGTCATTGACATATAAAAAGAGTTTGGTGTTAGATTATTTGTCTCTCTTTCCATTCCACACTGGAAACTTAACTGAGCTTTTGTGGGTGTGTAGCAGCTCCTCCAAACACCCATGACCCACATTTTCACCATTTTACATTTATTTCACCCCCTGGTATCCTATTATATGTAGGTTTTATTTTCATTTCCCTTTGCTACATATTTCATCATCTTGTTCTGATGACTTCTTGTATTAATGCCACCTGACCTAGTCACCCAGGCTCCAAATCTTGGAGTCATCCTTGTTTCCATCTATCTTATTTCTCCACTCCACAATCAAGCAGAACTATTCTATCTCTACAGAATGCTTGAATATGTCCCTTATTTTCCATTTGTGTTGTTATTCTTTCTCTTATTGTATAAACATGTATTAAGTGCTTATTATATGTCAGGCACTTCTAGGCAGTGGAACTAACAGTGGCATACAAAACAGACAGTCCCTCCATGAAAATGGAGCTTATATTCTAGTGAACATGAAGTAAGAAGGAGAGATAAATAACAAATAAAAGCATTTTTGGCACTAGTAAATGTCATGGTCAAAATACAATTGGGTTATAAGACAGAGAGGGAAAGATTTAAAGGTATTGAATAGGTAGAAGCTGTATTAGTCTGTTCTGTGGTGCCATGAAGGAATACCTGAGACTGGGTAATTTATAAAGAAAAGAGGTTTAATTGGCTCACGGTTCTGCAGGAAGCCAATTGGCTCACTGGCTTTACAGGAAGCAGATGGTGCTGGCATCTGCTCAGCTTCTGGTGAGGCCTCAGGGAGCTTTTATTCATGGTGGAAGGTGAAACAGGAGAAGCATGTCACTTGGCAAGACAGGAAGCAAGAGAGCCATGGAGGAGGTGCCATGCTTTTAAAACAACCAGATCTCACATGAACTCAGAGCAGGAACTCATCATAAGGAGGGCACCAGGCCATTCATGAAGGATCCACCCCCATGACCCAAACACCTCCCACCAGGCCCCACCTCCAACACTGGGATCAATTTTCAATATGAGATTTGGAGATGACAAACATCCAAACCATATCAGATGCTGAGAGGAAAGCAGTCCAGGGGTGGGTCAATCACTCTAGGAGCATTAGGGACCCATTCTCCCTTTATCTCTGCTACACCATGGTTTGTAGCTCTTTTTCTCAGTATCACCTCATAGTCCAGTGAAGTTCTAGAACCTCAGTCCACATATCTGTTCTAGGAGGGGGAAAACAGGAGGGCCACTTATTGGAGGCCTCACATAACTTTTTAATATTTAATTATAATAAAAGACAGTAGTACCCACTTGTTTGCAGGTGGTACATTCCAAGATCCCCAGTGTATGCCTGAAGCTGTGGATAGCACCAAACCCTATATATACTATGCATGAATTTATTTTTCCTCTTGAGAATTTCATAGATAGAAGACTCATTCTCACTGTAGATCTTAACAACGTCAGCGTATGATCTTTTTTCTTATTAAGTCAAGGACTTTCACCTCTTCACTTAAAGAAGGCACTTTATGGCTTCTATCTGTCATATCCAAATTGCCAGCATTACTACTCTTGCACTTTAGGGCCATTAAGTAAAATAAGAATTAGTTGAACACATGCACTGTGGTACCATGACAGTCAATCTGATAAGCAGAACAGCTACTAAGTGGCTAATGGGCTGGTAGCATCTGCAGCTCAGATATGCTGTACAAAGGGATCATTTGCATTCTGGGTGGGATGAAGCACGGCAGTGAGAGATTTCATCACACTACTGAGAAAACTGTGTAATTTAAAAAATATGAATGGTTTATTTCTGGAATTTTCCGTTTAATATTTTTGAATAGAAGCTGACCATGGATAACTGAAACCATAGAGAGAAAAACTGTGGATAAAGGGGCACTACTGTGCATGTAACACAAATGTATCATCCTGTTTTTCAAGTGTACAGTTTAATAATGTTAAGAATATTCACATTGTTCTGCAACCAATCTCCAGAATTCTTTTTATCTTGCAAAACTAAACTCTATTCCCATTAGAAAACAACTGCCTATTTTCCCCCTGCCTTCAGCTTTCTACTTTCTATCTCTATGAATTTGACTATTCTAAGTACCTCATATAAGTGGAATGATATAGTATTTGCCTTTTTGTGACTGTTTTATTTCATTTAGTGTAATGCCATCAAGTTTCATCCCTGTAGCATATGTCAGAATTCTTTTCCTTTTTAAGGCTGAACAATTATACATTATATATGCATATACCACATTTTGTTTATTATTCATCTATCAATGGACACCCGGGTTGCTTTTACCTTTTGGCTATTGTGAATAACATTGCTATGAACATGAGTGTACAAATATCTCTTTAAGACCATTCTTTCAATTTTTTTGGGTGTATACCCAGAAATGAAATTGCTGGATGATATGGTGATTCTATATTAAAGTTTCTTAAGAACCACCACAGTGTTTTCTATAGTGGCTGCACCGTTTTACATTCCCACCAACAATGCACAAGAATTCCAATTTCCCTACATTCTCACCAACACTTGTTACTTTCATATATAGGTATATGTGCGTATGTGTGTGTGTGTATATATCATATCTATTAGAATAGCATATATATAATATACATGAAAGTAACAAGCGTTGTGTGTACAATTCTCTCTCTCTCTATATATATATACACACACACACACACACACACACATATGCTATTCTAACAGATGTGAGGTCACATAACATTTTTATTTATACATGTCATTGGTATACATCTGGTGGTGATGGTAGTGATGGGGCTTTCCAATAAATGTTCTTGTTGCTTAGGAAAGACGTAATAAATATTGGAATTGGCACTTGGAAACTCTGCCTCACTAATGGCAGGCACTAGACAGTACCTAGTTTTTCAGTGTTATTTGTGTCTGCTTCTCCTACACTAACTTTTAATCCCAACAGAATTCAGCTCTGTTACTTGCACACCTAAGCCTATGTGGTATGTTCTGGGGCCTGTAAAGATTAATCAGTCATTGAAGGTCTTGCCTACAAAATTTTTATAGCTGTGTACAGAAAATGAGACATGGGCAAAAATAACTATAATATCCAGAGAATGTTGTACATACATAGTAGGTATAGATAAAGAGCTTTGAGAGTTCAGATACATGATAGATTTAGCTTCTAAAAGGTAAGACAGAAGAAGACAGAGGTATTTTTAATTTTTTAAATTCTTCACAACTGTACATTAACTTGATTATTTTATGTTTTATAGGCTTTACTACAGTCTTGGAAGCATCATTGTCCTGGATAATAGCTGTTATTTTGACTGTTGAGTTAGAATAAACTTACTACTCTCTTATTATTTAGAGAGAAAGAAACTCTGGGAAGAATGTTATATTGTTGCCAATTTATCTGGGATTTTAAAATTTATTGCAATCCATGAAAGACATTATATTAAAAATAAGAAAACTGGGCAAGACAGTGGTCATGGATGTCAGAATCTGCTAAGGAGTATGTAACAAACCATCTGCTGGAAAGAAAAAAAGAAAGAAAACTGGAGTGCCTAATCATGGTATAACAGATGACTCTTCAGAAGCCTGCAACTTTTGGCCTAGGCTTGCCAAATTACAACCTGAATAGGAGGGATGGCTATTTCAATGCCTAATTTTGGCCCTGCTAGCATTTATGTGCCTCTAATGCTTATGCTATGGTGGTAGGATTGTAGCTACCCAGTTCACACAAATAACAATTCAACTCATACGATTACATAACATCACACTGAAGAAGACAAATCAGAAGGTAGCATAACAAATGCATTTAGCCTCATTTATACTTTACTGATACGTAAGAGAAAGACAAGTTGATTTAAAATTTTGTTAAATTATCAACAGTCTGATTTTTAAAACATTTTAAAATTATCTTCTTAGTTCCATCTGTCTCTAGATAGATAAAACCATGGGCCTATTTCCTGTGAAATGTTGCCCTAACAGGAAATGATGCTTAATTGACTCCTGCAATGCTAATCCTTACAAATATGTAAGCACAATGAGGAACTACCGCAGATCCACTAAGAATAAGAATAATTGAATGGAAAAAGACTCAAAATTTTATCTTTTTTTCCTTCTGCTTTCACACCATAGCAATCAACACAGAAGACTTCTGTGACAAAATGTGTGGGAATTTCTCCCCACCAACAAGCAAGCAATCTATCCTGTAGCAAACGTCAGCTGGGTGTCTTCTAATCCATTTCAATTCTGACACAATTTACCTGGAGTTAGAGTTGGATCCCATAGGTTAAAGACCCAGTCCCATAAGATTGCAACCAGCTTTAGATGCCAAACACCAGTAGTAGATTGTCACCCATACTTCTGACCAACCAGTTATAAATTGGGGTTCCTTCTACTCACTGCTTGGGTTTAGTTTGCTAGGATGACTCATATAACTCAGGAAAACACTATACCTATGCTTACCCATTTATTATAATGGATATTATGAAGGATACAGATGAATAGCCAGATGGAAGAGGTACATAGGGAAAGGTATGTGGGAAGAAACATGGAGCTTCCAAGCCCTCTTCAGGAGCACCACCCTTCAAGAACCTCCACATGCGCAGCAACAAGGAAGCTCCAGGAACCCTGTCCTTTTGAGATTTTGTGGAGGCTTCATTATGTAAGCATGGTTCGTTACATATATCACTGGCTACTGGTGATCAACTCAAACTTCAGTCCCTCTTCCCTCCCTTGAGGTAGGGGGTGGGGCTAAAAGTTCAAACTCTAAAATAGTATGGTTGGTTGCCCTGGCAACCAGCCCTCTTCTTGAGGTTACCTAGGAGCTCACCAAGATTTTTCTCATTAGAACAAAAGATGTTCCTATAACTCAGGAAATTCCAAGAGATTTAGAAGATTAGTGTTAGACACACTCCTATCATTCAGGAAATTACAAAAGTCTTAGGAGCTCTGTGTTAGGAACCCAGGTCAAAGACCAAATATTAGCTCAGGAACCAGGGGCACAGAACACAGATATATTTCTTGTTATATCACAGTATTCAAACTTCATAAAATCAAAGATTTTTAAAAAATCTTAAAAGAATCCAAAGGAGGAAAAAATACCTTATCTATAGAAAAATCAAAGATAACAATTATATCCAATTTTCCTTAAAACCATGTAAGCAAGAAGATAGCGAAATAAAATTTTTACACTGTTGAGAGAAAATACTATCAACCTAGAATTCTGTACCCTGCAGAATTATCCTTCAAAACTGAAGAAGAAATAAAGATTTTCTGAGACAAAGAAAAACTGAGGGAATTTGTTACCAGTAGACTTGCCTGATAAGAAATGTTAAAAGAAGTTATTCAGAGAGAAGGAAAATAATATAGGTCCAAAATTTGGATCTACTTATAGAAAGGATGAACATCAAAAAATGAATACATTAAAGTGAAATACTTTTTTTAATTCTTAATTTATCTAATAGATAACAGTTTGTTCAGATAATAATAGCAATAACGTATTAAATTATGTATGCTTATGTATAAGTGAAACCAATGACAGCAATGATAAAAGGACAGGAGGGTTCCAGGAATTAGGAATATTTTGTTATTAAAAGGTACATACACTACCCAAGAAACAGTATAGTGTTATTTGCAAGTGTGTTTGGATTAGCTATAAATGCATATTGCAAGCTCCAGGGCAACCACTTAAAAAAAGTAAATACAGGCTGGGTGCGGTGGCTGATGCCTATAATCCCAGCACTTGGGGAGGCCAAGACAGGCGGATCACGAGGTCCAGAAATCGAGACCATCCTGGCCAACATGGTGAAACCCCGCCTCTACTAAAAATACAAAAATTAGCTGGATGCGGTAGCATGCTCCTGTAGTCCCAGCTACTCAGGAGGCTGAGGCAGGAGAATCGCTTGTACCCGGGAGGTGGAGGTTGCAGTGAGCCAAGATCACACCACTGCCCTCCAGCCTGGTGACTGGTGACAGAGCGAGACTCTGCCTCAAAAAAAAAAAAAAAAAAAAAAAAAAAAAAAAAAAAAAAAAAAAAAAAAAAAAAAGAGTACATAGAGAAAGATAATTGATATACTAAGAAAGGAGAGAAAAGTAAATCATATAAAGTGCTCATTTAAAACCACAAAAAGTTAAAACAACAATGAGATGCCACTACACATCTATTAAAATGGCCAAAATCCACAATACTGATAACACCAAATGCTGGTAAGGATGTGAAACAACAGGAACTCTCATTCATTCCTGAAAGAAATACAAAATACAGCTTGGTAGTGTCTTACAAAATTAAATATACTTTTTTTTTTTTTGAGAAGGAGTCTCGCTTTGTCACCCAGGCTGGAGTGCAGTGGCCAGATCTCAGCTCACTGCAAACTCCGCCTCCCGGGTTTACGCCATTCTCCTGCCTCAGCCTCCCGAGTAGCTGGGACTACAGGTGCCCGCCACCTTGCCCGGCTAGTTTTTTGTATTTTTTTAGTAGAGACGGGGTTTCACCGTGTTAGCCAGGATGGTCTCGATCTCCTGACCTCGTGATCCGCCCGCCTCGGCCTCCCAAAGTGCTGGGATTACAGGCTTGAGCCACCGCGCCCGGCCAAATATACTTTTACCATATGATCCAGCAATCACATTCCTTGGTACTTACCCCAAACTTATGCCCACACAAAAACATGCACATGAATGTTAATAGTGTAAACATTCCTTGGTACTCACCCCAAACTTATGCCCACACAAAAACATGCACATGAATGTTAATAGTGGCTTTATTTGTAATTGCCAAAATTTGTAAGCAACTGAGCTTACAAAACTGTCCTTCACTAGGTGAGTGGATAAGTAAACTGTAATACATCCAGACAATGGAATATTATTCAGTTCTGAAAAAAAAAAAAAAGAGAGAGAGAAACTATCAAGCTGTGAAAAACATGGAGTTTTTCATGTGGAGGAGACACATCCACATTGCTGAATGAAAGAAGCAAATCTGAAAAGGCTACATACTTATGATTCCAATTAGATGACATTCTGAAAAGGCATAACTGTAGAGATAGATAGTAAAAACATCAGTGGTTTCCAGAGTTTAGAGGGGAGGAAGTGATAAACAGGCAGAACATAGAGGATTTTTAGGGCAGTGAAATTATTCTTTATGATACTGTAATGGTGGATACATGTCATTATACACTTGTCAAAATGTACAACACCAAGAGTGAATGGTAATGTAAACTGTGCACCCTGAGTGATAATTACGTGTCAATAAATGTTCATTGATTGTAACAAGAGTAACAATCTGGTGGGAGATATTGATAATGGGGGAGGTTGTGCTAGTATGGGAACAGGGGATATGGGGGAAATCTCTGTATCATCAGCTTAATTTTGCTGTGAACCTAAAAGTGCTCTATAAAAAGAAAGTTTATTAATTTTTAAAAATGTGACTGTCATCACTCTACAATAGGGCATGTGTGAGAGAAATCCAAGATCACCGATGTGGGAAGCATGCTATCTACTTTCTCTTTCAATACACACACACGCGCACACACACACACACAAACACACACCCCTACTCTTTCCAGATGATCCTTAACTGGAAAGAGAAATATCAGAAAATTTCCTTGCTGACATTATGCTATACTGATGCGGTCTCAAGTTGATGTGGAAAGGAGAGAAAAATAGAAAACAAAGGCAAGAAAATATTGGATGCCCAGTTGTTTAATGCTCAATTCTTTGAGCTTCAGTTGTTTAAAGCTCAATTTTTATTTTGGCCATCTCCAACAGAACAGTCTTGGGCATGGGTAAAATTGAACAGAGATTGTTTTAAAGAAAATTAATTTTTAGAAAAAGAAAAGAGGTGAGAAAGACTCCCAATTAGTGGAGGCTATTCTTTCAGAGAGAATCCATTACGAAATAATTACCCTGTTAGGCAACTAGTAAAGAGTGTTGCAAAACAAAAATGTGAAAAGTGTCAAGGATCTGCCAACCCTTTGCTGGACAAGCTATCCTATCACTATTTTAAAAATCAAATTATACTAGTGGAACAATTTGAAGACTGGGTAACATTAATTGAATGAATTCTTAGTCTCTAATACAAGTTGCATGATGACGTAACTTTTCTTTGATGGACCAGCTACCTTCTTATTTAATCATCTGCTCATTTCAAGCCAGTTAGGAGGAATTAGCACTTAAGAACATCTACAACCAAGCAAAAGTCTGGCCCAAACTCTAGAGATCAGGAAAAAGTAAGGTAGTGTCTACTTAGGAGAGCAACTGCCATCCACAATTTGAAAGACCTGAATGCAAATCCCAAATAAAGACAGCGTTTTGAATGAAATTGGGGGAGATAAAAAATAGTGGAAAATATCAAACATTCATTGCTGGAAGATCAACTGAGAGAGGGTAAGAAGAATGTTTGGCTTATTTCTTGCCACAATTTATTGAGAAGCAGACATTTTCTCTGAGAATTGTCTCCAAACAGTAAATAAGACAAATAGTCAAGGGTCAAAGTTTAATGTAATTTCTTCTAAGGGATTCTTATCTCCATGGAAATGCTGGTTCCCAGCCTTCAGCAATGGATTATCAACCGATATACAATCGTATAAACTATATCAAAGATCCTCACCAAGGGCAAACAGACACTCCCAGAAAACGGAGAAAGAAAAAATATTTTAGGGTTTTATTATTTAACTCTGGGTATATGACAGTTTTGTATTCTCCTAAAAGGGATGTCAAAGGAAGAATTTTAGGAATGTTTGTAATTTTTTTTTTTGAGGTAACCACAATCTTAAAATAAAAAAAAAACTAGGGCAAAATCACAAGTGAGCACTGATTCATTAGAGTCTGGGAAAGCAATTGCTTCCACTACAGAACGGGCCTCATCTGGCTGACTGGATAAGGGCTCTTAAAACCAGCACTCAGGCAGTGCTCCAGTACTGGATCGATTTCCACAAAGCCCTTCTTGCATCCACCTTCTTCGCGTTTCTGGTGAGACAGCAAGTCAGCTACGCTCCCCAACAGATTTTAACAGAGTGGGAGGACAATTTGAGAGGAACATCTGTGGTTTTGGAATGTCCAAAAGCTACTTGGCACCAATCACAAGTGAGTGGAAAATTATGTCCCTGCTAGGCTCCGGATCTTAAGACGGAAAAATGTTGGAAACTCCTCCTGGTCACCATCCACCCTAACATCCCCCTCCCGCACTCACGGCTTTGAATAGTTAAAAAATTTCAATTTCCTCTACTAACAGTTGATTTACCCACAGAATGAATCGAAGGGTACTCAACCAACGGGAGGACTCGGGCAGCTTTCCTGGGATATCACACCATAGACTGATAATTTCAGAAACGCAAAGTGTGCGTCCCAGCAGGGCGAGAATGGCGTTAACGATGTCACCACCGCCCAAATTCCCTATGATTTATCACTTATCCTTCTCGACTTTTTTCTCCATGTGTGCAGGGACATGTAATCCTCTAGGAGACGGTGGTCAGGACTTGGTCCCCGACTCCCTCGCGGCTGCAAACAGGGGCAGCTGATTTGGGTGGATGCGGAGGTTGTGGCCAGCTGAAGGGCCGCGGGGCAGCGCGTAGAACTGATCATAAACCTAACTTCCTCCTCCGAGCGAGCCGCAGCTCGGAGTAGAGTGGTTCGAAAGCCACCGGAGATACCGAGGGCGCTCCTTAGCTGCTCACTGAGCAAACTTAGCTTTACAGCTTTTGGGTTGATATTTGGGAAACTGAGTCCTAAAAGCGGCTTCTGGTCTTCAAAAAGCTTTGTTCCGCTTTTGATTTTTTGACACCACGGGTTTCACACCCCACCCCCACCCCCAGACTCAAACCACTCAAACTCGATTGCGTCTCCATTGCGCTTTGGGGAAAAATAATTTAAGATTCTCGCGTCTAAAATGTGGCGTGATGGTTAAGAGCATGGCCGTGGAAACACACCCGGGGAAAGCCTCAGCTCGGCCACTTTTTGCCGCGTGACCCTGGACAGACACTCACCTTCTAAGGGTGATTCTGGGATTCTATGAATTAATGCACGGAAAGCGCTTGCGAGAGCGCTAGCCTGAGTCCGCACTATTTAGGTGTTTGCCATTATTATTGTTTTTGTTAACCTGTGAGGGATCTTGGAAGACAGAAGCCGGGAATAAAGTAAATCTACAGAGAGGTCCCTCCCCAAACCCCGGGCCCTACCCCTGCAAGACCTCGTGGAGCATGTTAGGTTTCGTGGCGTCGCCACCAAGTTGTGCACCTCCACCTCCTGCACTTCGACACACATAAAGCCCCAGCTTAGAGCGTGGGGTCGCAACTATCGAGAGCCTGCAGGCCAGTGAGAACTTTCTGCACAGGTTTGAATCCCATGAACGGCGATGTTTCTTCAATTTTGTAGTCTCATTTACTTTTTTTTTTTTTAGATTGTCGAGGAATTTCCGACAAATAGGGTATTAAGCCTCACTCAGCGTTTGCTTTTCTTGTCAGCATAGTGTATTTGCTTATCTACTGACACTCTCCCTGACCATTTTATTAATTCTTTCTGTGCAGAGACTACAACATTTGGGATACTCAACGAAAAAAAGGTGTTAAACATATAACTTTTCACTATGGAAATGTAAAATACAAAAAAAATGGAAAAAACTCATATGATGTAGCCTCGTATATCCATCACCCAACCTCAGAATTAACAATATTTTGTCAATATTTTATATATATTTCAAACTTTTTCCTTCTGCATTTTAAAGCAAGCACATAATTTTATTCATAAAACTTCACTGTGTAAAAGTGAGAGCTTTTTTATTTTATTTTGAGAAATAGCATTTTAAAACATTATATATTAAAATACTATATCTTACTGCTTATTTACTGGGAATGTCTAATTTTTAAAATGGCTTTCTCAGATTTGTTTTTTCCTATTTTGACCAGTGTGTTAATTTGCTTAGAATGGACTTAAAGGATTAGGTGAATTACTTCATAGCACAAAGTTGCTAGGGCAGACTTTTACTTTCATGAGCAGCAAGATAATTTTCCTTCTATTGGCCAATGTTAAATACTGATCTTATCCCTATTTAATTTGAACATAATCAACAATATTGTTCAATAACAGAGTCACCTAAATATAATGTCTTTGACAGAGTGTGGTATTTCCCTCATCTCTCTGCTCTAATTGAATGCCTTGCACTTGTCTCCTAAAAATTTCCTTTCCCTGGATTTCACATGGTACTCTTTATAATTAACCCAGAATATTGCTTTGGTGAAAACATACTCTTTTCAGAGGTTTGCACCTAGGATCTTTAGTATTCAAGGCTGACCTGTCACCTTTGCTAAGAAGACGTCTGCTAATAAATTATTTTTATTCCAGTTGATGTGGATATGAAAAAATTAGCTGTCAAAACTTGTGCAAGATTGGAGATATTTTGTTTTTAAGATTTTATTCTTTTGACTAAACTAAATATGTACAACTTGCCCTTGTAGTATTTAGAAAAATGGACAAAATAAAGAATATATTTATTTAAAATGGGAAATAAGCCAAGGAATCAGCAAATGAATTCCTGTAAATTAGATTTACTCCGAGAAATAGAAAATTCAGAATATTAATCATTTGTAGTTAAAATCTTGAATAAGGAGAGTTGCCCATGATGGATATAAATCTCATATTTCCTATAGTCTTTTGAAATAATAAATTCTTCTCCTGACTCAAAGTTGAAGGAAAAAACATTCTACTGCAGACGGCCTGCATAGGTTGGTTTATACGAGTCTTAACACGTGAAAGCTAAATTGTCATTTCCACAATACCTACCACTTCCTCAGTCTTTCCAGTTTTAATAAACACTACTTCCACTTGCCCCACCACTCAAACAAGAAGCAGGAAACTCATCATTGGTCCTTCCCCGTCACCAACTGTTTAGGTTTACCTGGGACTGGGGGGTCTTCCAGAGACATGGAACTTTCTGTGCTGAAACAGAAAAGTTCCCAGCAAACTAGGATGAATTGTTCACCCTACTCATTGCTCACAGTGTGTGTCCACCATTTTATCTCCAATATATGTCTTGGACCCATCCACCTCTCTCCATTCCTATTGCCACTCTCCTAGTCTGAGCCACCACCACCTCTCATGACAACTGCTGTGCTGGCTTCCCAACTGATCTACTCACAACTATTTCTGGACACCTAGTCTCTCCAGAACAGCTAGAATGATCTTTCAAAAAAATTAAACAGGGCTGGGAGCGGTGGCTCATGCCTGTAATCTGAGCACTTTGGGAGGCCGAGGTGAATGCATCATCTGAGGTCAGGAGTTCAAGACCAGCCTGGCCAACATGGTGAAACCCTGCGTCTACTAAAAATACAAAACAAAACAAAAAAAGCCAACAATGGTGGTGTGTGCCTGTAGTCTCAGCTACTCAGGAGGCTAAAGCAAGAGAATTGCTTGAACCCAGGAGGAGGGAGGAAGTTGCGGTGAACCAAGATCACACCATTGCACTCCAGCCTGGGGTTGCAGAGTAAGACTCCATCTCAAAAAAAATTAAACAGGTCACATTCTTCCCTACTTATAAAACTTCAGTAGGTTCCCATTGCAATTTGGGTATTATAATATTTATATCCTAAAGATGGTGTTTATTGCCTGTGAGATTTGGCCAATATCTCCAGTCGAGATTTCCTGACTGTCTCCCTTGTTCAGTTCTGTTCAGATCACACTGACCTTCGCTCAGTTTTCTAGCTTTCCCAGTTCCTGCTGCTTTGGTACCTTCACATACGCTTTTCATTCTGCCTAGAACACTCTGTTTCACTTTCTTCCACCCTATCTTCTACTCTTCTCTCCGGTTTTGTCCTAATATCGCTCATTCACCCAAAGGATATCTATTTGGAGAGAACTTTTCTAATCTCCCAGTTACATTAATTCTCACCTGTAGTTTTTCTCATGACATTTTGTACATTTTCCACATCTCTCAATGAAATTTGTGATCATGTATTTATTTGTGTTCTTTTTGTTTCATGTCTGTCTTTCCCACTATATTGTATAAACTTTGCATAGCACAGCACCTGGAATAGAAGAGGCATTTATTAAATAACTGTTGAGAAAACAGATATAGATGGTGTGATTTCATCACGCACAAATACACATTTGTTGTCCAGTAGATATGCAGCAATCTCTCATTTTTCTGAAACTATAGAATGTTAAAAAATGATCTTAAGGTGTTCCAAGCTGGAACAGTAAATCCCCCAGACCACTCAGTGATTTAGCCACATTTGTTCATGCCAGGAAAGAGGAGAAAATCAGAACAGACACAGAGGACAGTGAGATCATCTGAACGCTCTCAGAGTTGAAGGGTTAGGTATCAGGTTACTAGGGGAGGAACTGAAACGTGGGAAACTAATGCACAGTGCTGAATGAGAATTCTGCTGAGACTTTGCTTCAAAGGGGTTTGTAATCAAATGTCTTTTCCTGGAAATCATTTGCTTTTCCTGTGGAAATGGGAAATATACCCCAGATCTGCAATGAAAAAAGGAGGGAAACTATAGTCCTGATCCCCTGTAACTTAGTGAGAATTTAAAAATGAAGTTAGAAAGCTTTGGTAGGAAGAAAGCCCAGGCAGGACCTGGTGAAAAAAATAGCAATTAGAATTACTATACTAGAGAACATGATTAAAAGAAGGGTTTCCACTGTCCTGAAGCAGTCTGTGGAATCACACCCTTTATAGGTAGTGTCTGCCAGCTTGAACTGCAAGATGTTAGGGCAAAACTCCATCTTGTCCTACATAAAATGGTTTCATTGGTAAATCTAATGGTCATTTCTTAATATTATACTTTATTTCTCAGCTGCATTTGACTGTTCACTCTTATGCCTTAAATAATTTATTTAAATGTATCTTTACTTTAAAAAAATTAATTACTAAGTAACGTATTCATCATGAAAAAAGTAAAATCTTGAAAAAATGTTTAATATAGAAAGTTAAAAAGCTTCATAGTCCCACTCTTAGAGATACCAGCTATTAACAAGTAGTATATATCCTTCTGGATTTTTTTTATGTTTATATCAAGCAGAACCTTCCAGAAGTCCAAAAGGTTCATGACATCTTCGTTTTCAGTGTATAAAAAAAAAATCCCAAATAAGATTTGAAAATATTGGGAATATTGAAAACCTTTCATTTCACTCTTAAAAAATACACAGTAGTTGTATGTATAATACATACACAGATATACATACACAATACTCCTTTAAAGATAACATGAAAAGTCTATGTTCAGAACCTTTATAAAATTGAGGCTGAAGCTAAATGCCCCTCACCAACATTAAATATCTAAACTCTCTATCATCTAAAACAAACAACTGTACTATACATACTGTTCTGCAACTTGCCTTTTTTTTAAAACTTAGAAGTGGGAAAATAGGCTGGGCACAGTGACTCATGTCTGTAATCCCAGCACTTTAGGAGGCCGAGTGGGGCGGATCACTTGAGGCCAGGAGTTGGAGACCAGCTGGCCAACATGGCAAAACCCCATCTGTACTAAAAATACAAAAATTAGCCAGCCGTGGTGGCATGTGCCTGTAATCCCAGCTATTCAGGAGGCTGAGGCAGGAGAATCGCTTGAACTCGGGAGTTGGAGATTGCAGTGAGCCGAGATCACCCCACTGCATGCAGCCTGGGCGACAGAGCGAGACTCCATCTCAAAAAAAAAAAAAAAAAAAAAAAAAAAAAAAAAAAAAGCTGGGAAAATATTTACAAAGTACTATGTATAGAACAGCATTATTTTTATTAATAATCACATACCACTTTAATATTTTGCTTAATCATAATTTATTTAAGTATTCCACTTTGGTGGACATTTGGTAGTTTTAATGTTTAACACGGGTGTGAGAAAAAAAAAGCCTCTCCCAACAAAACTGAGAAGAGAGGTAGGACATTTCACAGGGAGGGAAAAAAGCACGAACATTCATGGCCGGGCGCGGTGGCTCAAGCCTGTAATCTCAGCACTTTGGGAGGCCGAGACGGGTGGATCACGAGGTCAGGAGATCGAGACCATCCTGGCTAACACGGTGAAACCCCGTCTCTACTAAAAAATACAAAAAAACTAGCCGGGCGAGGTGGCGGGCGAGGTGGCGGGCGCCGGTAGTCCCAACTACTCGGGAGGCTGAGCCAGGAGAATGGCGTAAACCGGGAGGCGGAGCTTGCAGTGAGCTGAGATCCGGCCACTGCACTTCCGCCTGGGCGACAGAGCGAGACTCTGTCTCAAAAAAAAACAAAAAACCACGAACATTCTTCTGGTAGAAAAGAAAACTTTCCCCTCCAAAATTCTGCACCAAATATCAAAAAGCACACAAACTCTAACAAGTTTAAGAGTCTTCTTTCCTTCTCTCCCTCCCTCCTTCCTTCCTTCCTTCTTTTTTTTTTTTTTTTTTTTTTTTTTTTAACAGGGTCTCATTCTGTGGCCCAGGCTGGAGTGCAATGGCTGCAATTAGGGCTCACTGCAGCCTTTACGCCCTCAGTGCTCCAGCGATCCTCCGCCTCAACCTCCTGAGTAGCAGAGACCACAGGTGCGGGCCACCACTTTCGGCTGAGTTTTGCAATTTTTGTAGAGATAGGGTTTCTCCATGTTGCCCCGGCTGGTCTTGAAATTCTGAGCTCAAGCGATCCAGCCGTCTTGGCCTCCCAAAGTGCTGGAATTACAAGTGTGAGTCACCGCACCTAGCCTCAGGCTTCTTTTCTTGATGATCATTTTATAATTGAGGTTGTCAGAGCTGGAAGGAACGTTAGGGGTTACTGTTCTGCTTCCCAAGTTGGGTTGGATTTAGTGAGGTGGCTTAGTTAAGAGCCACAATTAGGACCATGCATCCTGACTTCCGCACCAGGGAGTTACCCACCCCACAGGCCCTTCCCAGTGTCGGCAGCAACTGGACTGAGCCAATCTTGTGGTAGACACAAAAAGATTTTCTTTCTTTCAGTGTCCTGACCAAAGCCAAGAGGAGCGCCCTTGGGGCGCCTGTGCGCCTCTAATTTTTGTAAAAAAGCATGTTCTCACCTGTTGCTGATTTATCGTAGACTGATCAATAACAACACCTAGAGAAAGTAACAAAAGAGAAAGGAGGGCATCTCCTGGCCCTCGGGGATATTACAGAAGCAAATGAAAAGGAATTACAGTCAGGTTTCTGGTACGTCACATAAAACAGGAATCTAAGGACGAAGTTTAGATCGGGAAGCAAATCAATCTCTCGAATGCAGAATAAAGTGGCAGAAGGACCCGGCGAAGGGCCCAGCGTATGTCTCGAGGGGCATGCAGGTCAGCCAACTGGAGCCGGGTCAACAGTAAAGCAGCTGATTTGTGTCTACCAATGAATGCCGGCACTGGTTCAACCTATTATTAGATATTTGCCAAGTAAGTTCACTACTCTAAGTGACATCCGTCATCTTTATGGTGGTTGTGAAATGTGCCTTAATTAAGACCCCTGAGTCAGAGTGTAGTTATGGGGATTAAACCAGGAAAAAAAGATTAGATCGTGTTGCTACAAGACTCACTGGGAGCACTACACAGAGGAAGAAATTCAAGTTATCAATTCTTTGTGTGACGAGGTGGCCGAGTGGTTAAGGCGATGGACTGCTAATCCATTGTGCTCTGCACGCGTGGGTTCGAATCCCATCCTCGTCGGCTGCTTTGCAATCGTTTTGTTCCAGGAATTATAAATGATGTGGTAAGCACTTTATTTGGCGAATTCATTCCCCATTCACCAGCCATTTCAATAATTTCCTCTGATGTTTCCTGTTCTCTGCTTCTTTAGTAACACTTGTCTTCACTGTGAATGTAACTTGTTAGTTGATTTATTTGATTCATGTTTCATTCTCACCCAAATTTTCATTCCTTCACAAGTTTTACTTAGCATGATTCCCCATTGAGGCAACAATTGAAGATTTAATTGAGGGCTATAGAAAACCATTGCCTAAAAAAGTCAAAGGTACTTATAAAATCATAAAGAGTTACATACACAACATTATGTACATTGAACCATATGGGTTACTTAAGGCATTTTCAGCCTAATTGTATACCTCTACTGCAATTTTCATTTATTATCTTAATGCTAACTTTTAAAGCAGTCACTATTGTCTAAGGATCCCTGTCTTTGAAAAAGGAAGGAGAGTGAGAGTGTCTCATAGAGATATAACAAAGCTTACAAATACATTCCATAGAACATTTCTAGTTAGTACTAAAGTATTTCCTCTTGAGAAAGGAAAGAAGAATGTCAGTATTACATAGTTTCTATTTGTAACTTCCATCTTGGCTGATCTTTTGAGAGAAAAAAAGGAACACACATAATTTTATTCAATTTATTCAATTATTTTCATTTTTAAAATAAGTACTGCATTCACATGATTCAAAAAGTATGAAAAGTTGTATAGCAAAGTTTTGTCACTAATTAGCGTTGCCACCAGTAGGACACTCTTATTAGCTTTCATGTATCCTTCCAGAAACAAATTAAGACTATTATTTATAAGACTTGCATATATAAGACTACTAATCTCTCCAAGATACACTATTAAGTGAAAAAAGCATGATGTAAGACAATACATATAGGTGCTACTTGTAAAAAGCAGTAAACATACCTGTATCTGAATATATATATATACACACATAATTTTGAACATAGCATTTTATGTGTGTGTCTATATTTACAATACAAATGTCTAGTAGATATACTGTGTCCTAGGCAATATTCATTTGTAAGATATTGTCAAATTTCTTCCATATAAGTTGTGTTGATTTACCCTCCCAATAAAATGAAAAGGAGGTCAGACCACACCTGCTTATGCAGCCCTTACCAGAGAGATTGTTGTTTCAACTAACATTGTCCCAGATCATCTAAATGGAAGCTTAAGTACTCACAGTGAGGAGGAAGTGATTGAGAATCCTGGATTCTCATAAACTCAGTGACCTTAGTTTATTTCAGATTTTCTGGGTAACTACTGGCAGTTTATACATTGGGCTTCATAAATATTCAATACTTAACGGGCTTTTAGGCATTAATGGTGTTGAGCTTTGTGTGATTTGAGAGTACCACTCATTTGATTTTTTTTTTTAATGGGAATGATTTTTTTTTTTTTTTTTTTTTTGAGACGGAGCCTTCCTCGTTGCCCAGGCTGGAGTGCAGTGGCGCGATCTCCGCTCACTGCAAGCTCCGCCTCCCGGGTTCACACCATTCTCCTGCCTCAGCTTCCCGAGTAGCTGGACTACAGGCGCCCGTCACCACGCCCGGCTAATTTTTTGTATTTTTAGTAGAGACGAGGTTTCACCGTGTTAGCCAGGGTGGTCTCGATCTCCTGACCTAGTAATCCGCCCGCTTCGGCCTCCCAAAGTGCTGGGATTACAGGTGTGAGCCCCCGCGCCCCACCGGGAATGAGAATTTTAAAGCGTCTTAAGTCAGAGGTCTGAAATTGGATCACTGGCTTCATAGCATTATTAGCTTTTGGCCTGATGCGATGGCTATAATGCCAGAATTAATCTGTCTATAATTAATTATAGAATTAATCTGTCTGTAACGCCAGAATTAATCCCTCTAACTCCTGCACTGTCGGTGTCCACAGAGCGGTAATGTGGTGTTAAAGACACTAGCCGAAGACCACCAGGAACAAACCAAAATCAGATTTAATACATAGATGAAGTGACAAGGTATTCCAGAGTCACGGAGAAATGCAGTTCAACAAGAGGCTAGAGAGAGCTGTCTTGTGTAAGGTTGGGGTTCCTATTCGAGGATTCTGAGGAGTCTCTAAGAGAAGCGGGATCAGTTCTGGGTTGCTTGGTGTTTCCGAGGCGGGGTTAAGAGTAGCGGGGATTAGCTAGGGATTGGGCGTGGTCACAAGGAGAGGGTGATCTTCGATATCCCCAGTAGTACATGGATGGGTGTGGCAAAGCGGGTCTGCGCACTCGTAAAAAGGCAGCAATTGCTCAAAGAGGGGTCATTGCTACATTTTACAGCTGCTGCACGATCTTGGAAAACTGTTTCCTGTTAACTTTGCATCTGGCTTTACCTGTCCTCCCAGTCCCTGGTTAACAGCTTTTGGTTTTTGTTTGTTTGTTTTCAATTGGAGACTTCCTTTCTTTTCATGGTGACAGGTTTTCACTCTTCCCAACACTTAGGAAACTGTTCTCTGGCTCAGTGGGGTAGGAAGTTACACTGAACGCAATTTCTCCTCCTCCGGCCTGAGGTCGGGTTCGCGGTAGGATTGCCAGATAAGATACAGAATACCCAATTAAATTTGAATTTCAGATAAAGGACGAACAAAATTTTTGCATACCAATCAAGCAACACGTGACCTGGTGAGGCCGGGCGTCTGTGAGCGGGCTAAGGGGCAAAGCGAGAGGTGAGGATCTTCGGAAGATGAGGCCATGGGTGTCGCATCCTGAGAAACCTTCCCATTCGGGCTTTTCCACCTGGCTGCCGAGCAGTTGATAAACCTAAGATAGTGTCCTTTTCTGAGGTCTCCAGGGCTCAGCCCAACTTGATTCACAGAGAAGAGGCATTAAATTACAACGTGAGAACTCTTTCGTTTTGAAACATAACATTCTCACTCCTTGGAATTAAATATATCAAGTTGGAAAGGAGTTTTACTCAGTAAAGGAGAGAAATGAGCAGTTACTGGAGAGGTAAACGCAAAACTAGACCCCCAGGTCCGGTTGAGTCTTGAACTCACATCCCCAGATTCCAAGCGCAGTAATAAATCTTTACCCAGCCCAAGAGCAGTTGCCTCCACAATATCTAGCATAGAGAAATGAATTGGCTGCTTCATAAAGAGTTTCTGGCGAATATAGAAGTTGCTATGTTGTCTGCTACCAAGCTGTGCAGTGGCATCAGCTCATGAGACTTTAAGAAGAGCTGGGTTTGGGCTGAGGGAAGAGAAACTGGAGCACAGGGTACTACTTCTGTTTCTGATGAGGAAGAGGCAAGGGTCCAAATGAACTGGGAGTCAGTTGTAAGGCTGATGCCACACTTTTCTGGTGGGGATGGCAAATTTGCCTATCATTTATCACAATTTAAAAGTAGATATTAGAGTTCAAAAATAGACTCATATCAACTGATTTTCATCAAAGTTGTCAAGGTGATTCAGTTAGTCCTTTAGAGGGGAAAGGAAAGTCTTTTCAACTAATGGTGGTGTACCAATTGGACAAGAGCCATGTGCAAAAACAAAACAAAAACATGAATCTCCATCCTTACCTAACACTGTATACAAAAATTAACTCACAACAGCCCACAGACCAAAATAAAACCTAAAACTAAACCTATGACTTTAAGATTTCTTAAAGTAAACTTCAGAGAAAATCCTTGTGACTTTGTTAGACAAGGATTTTAAAATAGAAAAAACCATAAATCATAAAAAATTGATAATTTGACAGTCAAAATTAAAATTTCTGTTCTTTGAAAGGTACTGTTAGTAAAAATGGACAGCTCTCTGACTCAGAGAAAACATGTGCAGATTTTGCACAACAATAGGAAAACAATTCCACCCTCCCCAGTAAAAATGGGGAAAAGATTTGAATTACACTTTAACAAAAATGATATACAGATAGCAAACAAGCACATGAGAAAACTTCAATATCATTGTCATTAGGAAAATTCAAATTAAAACCACTACATGCCTATTACAATGGCAAAACTTTTCAAAAAAATTAAAAACAAATACTAAGTGCTGATGAGGGTATGGAAAAATTGAAACTCTCAGACTTTGCCAGTGAGAATGTAAAATGGTACGGCCACTTGGAAAACAGTTTGACAGGTTTTTTAAATGAAGTTAAGTATATTCTTACTCCATGACCCAATAATCCTCCTCCTAGATATTTACTCAGAAAAACTGAAAACTTGTCCACCTGTACACAAATGTTTATAGCAGTTTTATGTGTAATTGCCAAAACTGGAAACAATCCAAATGTCTATCACCTAGTGAATAGATAAACAAATTGTGGTACATCTATGTAATGGAATATTATTCAGCAGCATAAAGAACAAACCAGATAAACACAACATAAATGAGTCTCAAAAGCAGTGTGCCAAGTGAAAGAAAGTAGAAACCAGACTTAAATGCTTGTACTGTATGATTCTATTCCAGATAAGACAAAAGATAAAGTAAAAAATCACATTAGTAATTGTCTGGCTGGGAGTAGAGGGAAAGATTGACTAAAGAGAAGTGAGGAAGAATATGGGGGGGTGCTGGAAATGTATATCTTGTTATTGTAGAGATCTTTACATGACTACATGTGTCTGCCAAAATTCATCCAACTACATATAAAAAGGTAAATTGTACTGAATGGAAATTAAACTTCAATAAACTGATTTTTTAAAAGGTAGATATCATCACTTCGCTATTCCACTTCTAAAACTCTATTCTACAGAAATATTTGCATAAATTCAACAAGGTATGAACAAGAGCATAAAAGAATGTTCAAGGTAGCAGCCTTTGAAAGAGGGTTGGTATAAGGTTGGTTAAACAAATTATGGTGCATCAACTTAATTGTACTACTATACAACCATCAAAAATAATAAAATAGACAGGTAGTAACTGACATAAAAAGCGTGCTGCAGAACAATATTGTGTAGCAGTTTCTGTTTTTGTAAATATAACTCTAGAAGTACACATACAATTATATATTCATTTTTAAGTAGCTTTGAGGAATACATGCCAAAGCCAAACTCTTGCAGATTATTATTATTTTATTTTTAGGAATTGAATGGGGGGGGGGTGCAAGGGCTTTTTGGTTAATACTAAATTTGCTTTTGCAACGTCTGAAGGGGTTGGCAGGCAGAGGAGCATATAACTTTATATCATTTTAAAAATTGGGGTGGGGCACGGTGGCTTACCCGAGAAATCCCAGCACTTTGAGAGGCCTAGGCGCAAAGATTGCTTGAACGCAGGAGTTGGAGGCTGCCCTGAACTAGGATTGCACCACTGCACTCCAGCCTGGGAGACTGTGCGAGATCCAGCATTAAGTAAATAAATAAATAATCTATATAATACAATTAATAGTCACTTACATAGGAGTCCAGAGTCAATGTTACATTCGGCGCTGACCACCTACTGCGTTGAGTTTAGTGATGACGGTAGTGTGAAGACTGTGAAAAAAGTAAAAGGTAGAATTTCTACCTGCAAAGGATTTGTCATGCTTTGCCTGGCAGAGATGGGGGTTGGGAGTGCTAAAAAGCACGGGGCGGGGTGGGGTGAGGTGTTAGTAGTGTCTGGGCAAAGGAATTGGGAGATCTGATCTTCGTCCAGCGGGACCATTTGGGTAGCCCTTTAAGGATCTGAGGAAAGACTCTTGAAATGCACGGGTTGGGAGATTCTCTGGCGACCATCCAGGAACCTCAAGGTAGGACACTAAGGTGGGATTGGGGGATGAAATCTCAGAGCAAAGAGCAGTGGGTGCGCCGACGTGTAATCTTTACCGGATGCGTTCCCAGGTCCTTCTAGGTTTAAAATGTCTGAATCAGAAAGACCAAAATTTAAGAATCGGAGTCCAAAGCAGGAAAACAACAGAGTGAGGAAGACCTACTTAATAAATATTCCTCAAGCACCTCTTACTCGTTGGAGTGTGCAGTGAGAGCAGGCGGTGCAATCCGGGCTGGCCACGCAATGGATACTGTGCTTGCCCACTCTTGGCAGAATCTCGCGGCCCGGACCTTTTTCTTTCGAGGAATTTCCTTTTTGATCCAGATCTAATTTATTGATTTTTGTTTGTTCGTTTTGTAGAGACGGAGTCTTGCCAAGTTGGCCAGGCTAGTCTCCAACTCTTGGGCTCAAGTGATCCTCCCACTCGGCCTCCCTAAACGCTGGGATTACAGCCAGCCACCGGCGCCCAGCCTGTTGGTTTTTCCTCCTTTTGCACCTCTAGTTCCCGCGAACTTTAAATACCCTGGCTGACAAAGCGCGCGCTGCCAAAACCGTGTGTTAGGTGGAAGTTGAGTTCCCCCTCCGCTTCAGTTTCTATTCTGAGCTCTGCCATTCTCTCAGTGGTTAGTTCCTGTAATTGCTCTCACTCCAGCGAGTCAGTGCTGGTAGCAATGCTTGTAACCGCAAATGCAGATGAAATTAAAAGATATTATTTTGTTTAATGCTCTGCAATATGATTGAAAAACCTGGTTACAATGTATTTCTACAAAACATACCAGACAACCTTTAGAAGAAATGGAAAATCAAACATACCAATTAGAATAGAACAAATAAAAGTTGTCAACAGACTTCCCCCAGAAAAAGCATAAGACATAACAGTTTCACAGATAAATTTTAATAAACCATTAAGGAACACATAATTTCAATGCATTTAAAATGATTCCAGAATGTAAAAAGCAAAGGGAATATTCGATTTTTTTCAGAAACAATTCTAAGAGTGATCACAAAACTCAAGATAATTACCAATAGGAAAACCCCATTTTTCATTCTTTCTTATGCTGAATCCTAAATAAAATGATAGCAAACAGAATCCAGCAGCACACTAAAGGAATAAATAATTCACAATGACAAAATGGAGATGAGCGTAAGTATTATTTAAAATAGAAAAATCTTTAAACATAATTCACCACATTAGCATACGTGAGGAGAAAAAGCATATAAGGATTTAGGTAAATGTGGAAATGGCATTTGGTTGCATTAAGATCCATTTTTTTGGTTGTAATTTTTGAAACTTTTAATAAAAGAGGATAGCTCCTTACCTCACATTAGAAACATATCTAACTTACATCAGTGGTCATCATCCTGCTTTTCAGAGAATACATTATATGCATTGCCTTTGAAGTTAGCAACAAGCTAGAAAGATGTTCACTTTCATCACAAGAATTTTGTAGTGTTTTGGGTTAGTCAGAATTATTTAAATAAATAAATTCAAAAGAAGGGGATAAAAGTATCATTACATTGGATATATGAAGGTACGCAAGATTTATTTATGAAATTAAAGATATTTATACAAATAAATAAGAGAAATCACTTGCCTTCCTACCCACACACAATGGAAGAAAAGACCCCATTTACAATAGCAACAAAAGAGATAAAACATTAAGAAATAAATTTAGAAGGAAATTACGAGATGAATATAAAGAACACTTTGTCAATCTTCTCTACAAGTTAGT
Organism: Rhinopithecus bieti; assembly: GCF_001698545.2. Classification (NCBI taxonomy): domain Eukaryota; kingdom Metazoa; phylum Chordata; class Mammalia; order Primates; family Cercopithecidae; genus Rhinopithecus; species Rhinopithecus bieti. The sequence goes on along the minus strand of NW_016809319.1, from coordinate 954,630 downwards.
CTACATATTTAACATAATGCCAATACAAATTAAAATAGAGTTTTGTTTTCAAACTGTATATATTGCTTCTAAAGTTTACATGGAAAATAAACAACATTAGTAGCCAAGAAAATTCAGAAAAGAATAATGAGGCAGACATACACCTTTTGGGTATTTAGACATATTTTAAGGCATAGCGAATAAAACATTGTAGTATAAGTAGGATAGAAAATCCAGAAGCAGGCACAAATATTTAAGCATTTGATAAAGTTGACATTTCAAGGCAGTGGAGAGAAAGATGAATTTGCTACACATACAAGTGGATACTGAATATCAGATAGACATCTGAACAAATAGAGCATGAATACCACAATCTCAGCACATTCTCACAACCAGGAGATTCTAAATATTAAACAGAAAAAAAAAAAAAACATCCCATAGCAACCTAAAGAAAAAAAAAATAAAAGAGAGATTTTCTTTTATAGTTTTGAGCATGAGGAGGTCTAAGTATACACAGAAAACCTAGAAAACATAAAAGATTATTAAATTAAACTACTTAAAAATTTAAAATTTCTCGGAAGCTGAGGCAGGAGAATGGCCGTAAACCCGGGAGGCGGAGCTTGCAGTGAGCTGAGATCCGGCCATTGCACTCCAGCCTGGGCGACAGAGCAAGACTCCGTCTCAAAAAAAAAAAAAAAAATTTAAATTTCTGTATAACAAAAACAAAAGTTAAATAGAAAAATTCTGTGTTTATCACAAAGGACTGATTTCCCTAATACATGATAATCATACAAGTCAACAAAAGAAATACTATCACAGGCCGCCTGCAATGACTCATGCCTTAATCCTAGCACTTTGGCTGGGGTGGGCAGATCACTTGAGTTCAGGAGTTCAAGACCAGCCTGGCCAACATGGTGAAACTCTGTCTCTACCAAAAAATACAAAACTTAGCAGGGTGTTGTGGGCACGCCTGCAGTCCCCGCTACTAAGGAGGCTGAGGCACGAGAATCACTTGAACCTGGGAGGTGGAGGTTGTAGTGAGCCAAGATCACGCCACTGCACTCCAGCTCTGGGCAGCAGAGGGAGACTATGTCTCAAAAACAAAAAGAAACACCATCACAAACAGAAAAAAATGGAGAAGACATAAACAGAAAATTCACAGGAAGGAAATATGCATGAATACTAATTCATTCAACCTCATTCATATTTAAAGAAATGTTCCTTTCTCACTCCCTTGCAGCATCCTGGTGGCTGCTCTTGGTTGGAGGCCATCTGGCACCTAAGGCAGGAAGATGGTGGCTGCAAAGAAAACGAAAAAATCCCTGGAGTCCAGCAACTCTAGGCTCCAACTTGTTTTGAAAAGAGGAAAGGATGTGCTGGGGTACAAGCGGACTCTGAAGATGATCAGACAAGGCAAAGCGAAATTGGTCATTCTCGCTAACAACTGCCTACCTTTGAAGAAATCTGAAATAGAGTACTATACAATTTTGGCCAAAACTGGTGTCCATCACTGTAGCAGCAATAATATTGAACTGGCCACAGGATGCGGAAAATACTACAGAGTATGCACACTGGCTATCACTGATCCAGGTGATTCTGATATCTTTAGAAGCATGCCAGCACAGACGAGTGAAAAGTAAACCATGCAAAAATTTCTTTAAATAAACTCGCCAGAGCTTGTTTTTTAAAAAACGTTCATTAATACCACAATAATATGCCATTTTTTCCCAATAAGACTGTCAAAGATCAAAAACTTCGGTGAAGGTGGGAGGGGAAATAACTTTCAGGTATTGTTAGAGAGCTGTAAATTTTATAACTACTTTGGGGGCAATCTAGCAGTATGTACACATTTTTAAAAATTATATAATATATCATGCTTTCCATACAAACTTAAAACAATCTGGAACAGTAGAAACTCTACAGATTTCATAAATCTTTTTGTTTTGTTTTTAAACTAAAAATTTCCAAACATACCAATGTCCCATTACAAAATATTGCACAACATTCTGAATACAAACCCCTTGATTGTGTTCTTCCTTCACTAAAGAAAAAAGCTCATGACCCTGCTCTCCTGGTTCCTCTCTAGGCTTGCCTCAATGCCCCCTTCCCATCCCTAGAGAGAAAACTAGAGGATCCATAGCTCACTGCATTGAGGAAAAGACATCATTCCAGACTAACAGTTCACATTCTTCACAAGATAATCTACCTTCTGATTTGTTCCTGGGAAAGAGGGATAGATAGAGACAGGATGGGGAAAGGGGAGAAAAGATTTTATTCTCTTTTCTAAAGTTTGTTTTTCCTGAAAAAAAAAATGTTTCTCTCATCTTTTAAGGAAAATCTTGAAAAGTAAAAAAATATGTTTATTGTGTTAGAAATATACATCTATTATACATACCTCTTACATTTCACAAGTATAGCAAATTATTCAATACAAATGGACATCAAAAAATGTAAAAAATTTTAGAAAGTTTTCCTATGAAACCAGGTAAATTAGTGCAGATTTCTGTTTTGTTTTCGTAAAAAAATAAAATTGAAGCAAAAATGCCTAGATTTGAGACAAGACAGATTGAACTGGGCTCTAGAGCCCAGCACTGAAGTCATGCTCCTGAACACACAATTTTCCTTACATTTCAAAAGACACGAAGGGATTGGTCACCCCTTTCTCCCTGCATGTGGTGAGAAACAAGCTGACCTAGATGTGGGTGGATGCCTGTGTGTGTGGATGACAGGAGGGCTAGAAGGGGATGTAAGACAGCATCCAACCTTTCCCAGAGAGAAGCTATCTGCTGGGCCTATCACCTATGTGGGAGCTGTGAATGAGGGAGAGCGTGGCCCAAACTGGGCTGGCCCCTGAGAAGTCTAGGGGAACAGATAGTGCTGGGCTGAGAAATCAGGGCACTGCCTGCTGGGGGAAGTAGAGCTAGTGCCCACTGCAGGGAGAGGAGGCTGGCAGTGCCTGCCTGGGCTGGACCCACAGCCACAGCAGTTGCCCACTTGAGGTCCCTGGGGAGGATGGAGTGAGTGTGGCGGCAGGGGTTTTGGTGCTTTCTAGTGATGGGACCCTGATGCCAAGTGCCCCACTTGCCAAAGAATAAAATGTTTATTACCCTGCTCCCCTGGCTCCTGTCCACGTTTGCCTGGCCTTCTAGGGTTGGAGAAACAAACCCTCTTCTAGCAAAGGCAGAGGAGCAAACACTCTTCTGTGATCCAAACACGTCAGCTGGGAGTGCAGAGTCCCTGTCTAGGACACTACCCCTCACTGTATTAAGGTCCAGTGGGGTTAGGTCAGGGCAGTGAGGGGGATAGTAGGAAGTACTGAGAAGCTCTATCAGGCAGGAGCACAAATGTACTCAAATAACATCTACAACCAAAAGACCAAAAAGTATCCACTCCAGGCTCAGGGCTGCCCACTGCAGATGCTGACTCCAATATCCCACCCTGCCTCCCTTCTCACCCCCATAGGTGCTCAGGTGAGCAGCTTCCCACGTGGCTAAGGTCACACAACAGGAGGGTCGAAGTCCAGGGACTTCTCATAGGCATCAGAGGCTTGGGTATTCCCTTGGCCCTTCAGAGCTAACCTATTTTTCTGGTGGAGGCAGTCAAAAACAAAAGTGCAGATCCCTCTGCAGTCTGGAAACCAGTTCCTTCTGCAGTGCTTCTCTCTGGGAGTGTCTTAGGCTTAACCATAGTGGTGTGACCCCACCACACACACTGCAAAAGGACTGCTAATACTCCCAGCCCACTCCCCAGCCTCACTCATTAATAAGCATTTGTCGCAACCCAGAATCACATCTAGAGAGTAAGTTTCACATGGCTTGGAATCCTTTAAAACTGGACAGCAAACCATACACACACACACACACACACACACACACACCACCTCCCTACCCACAACTTCTGGCCCAGGGCAGAAGAAGCTGCATGAGAGAAAGAAAAGGCCATATGCATCAGTGGCTGGGTGGCCAGGGCCTTGATGATGGTCTGGACCTGGAGGGAATGGTGAGGTGGGGCCTCAGGACAGAGATGACAGGAATTAAACTAGATAAAATGCTAACCTTACTGTAGTCACAGACATCAGCTCTAGGGTGTGTGTGGGGGGGTGTCAAGTGGCCAACTGGCAGCTCCTTGTGGCCCAGCCTGAAATGGAGTGGGGGCTGGAGTCAGGCCTATTTTGGTGGCAGGGCCTGAGAAGGTCTGCCAAGATTGGATGGCTTTGAGTGTGAGGATCGCTGGGTGACAGAGGTAGTGACACAGGCCAGCCTCTCCCTGTTCCAGGGAGGGTCAGGTTCCAGCTGCAGCTCTTCCTTCCCTGTGAGCTTGGACACACCAATCCTAAACCAGGAGTGTGAGGAGGAAGGGAGGAACAGGGAGCAGAAATTCATTTCTGGACCATTCTTAGCAAAGGAAGCCACCAATTAAAGATGTTAGATAGAGAACTACATGTTAAAAAAACAAAGACAGAAAAAAGAAATATAAAACCCAAACCATACAGGCCGATGGGCAAGTTGTAAGTGGTAGGGGGTTAAGTTAAACACATTTTGGTGCTTTGGGAGCCTCTCCCATCCCGTGCCTGCACTAGATCTTTTTTTCTAGAAGTGAGAGTGAGAAAATCTTCTTGTACATTTTTCTTTTCCTTTTTTTTTGGTTTTTTTTTTTTTTTGGCCTTTCCTTTTCTTTCTCTTTTCTGTGGTCTTGGGTGCCTGGCCCCAGGGCAGGTAGACAGTCAGTTGGCCAGCACCACGGACTGGAACGGTTGACTAGGATATTGCATGGTGTTCAGGTTGTAGCTGAGGCCTTCCATGAAGGGTGGCTTCTCCAGGAAGAGGCGGGTGGTGCCACCTCCAAATACCTAGACCATGCAGAAGCTGCTGTTGTTGCAGGTGACAGTCCCACTGCCTCCAAAGGGGGATGGGGTGCCACTGCCCTGGCCATTGGCCCCATCAAAGAAGAAACTGGGAGAGCCACCACAGTTGTACTTGAGACTGTACGTGGCCTTGGGGGAGAGCTAGGATTGAGGGCCCGGTTGAGTGGGATGAAGTTCAGTGAATGCATAGACAGAGAAAGACTCTTGTGTTTCAACAAGCTGTTGGTGCTAAAGCGGGCAATGGAGGCTACTGTGGTGGCTGCTGGCCACCTGCCTCACCGCTGTCTGCTCCTCTACCACTTGCTGCCCCACCCCTCTTCTTTATCTTCGTGGAGCCTAATTTGGTGGCAGCAAAGGAGTCTATGGTGTAGGTGATGGGCTGGCGAGGCAGAGGATGAAGGTGGGGCTGGGTGATGGGAAAAGCATGGCGACGGGGAGTTGGACAAGGAGCTGTCCTGGCTTCCGATGGGCACGAGTATCTGGTCGTCAGGGCTGAAACTGCTCTTGATCTCCATGTCCAGCTCCAGGGCCCTGCAGCCCTCACTGTCATCCAGGTACAGCACTTTCACTGCTCCCTTCTCGCCAATCTGGTAGGACATCTCGAAGGGGTCAATCCATATGCTTATCTCCTCAGGCACATTGGCCCGCACATCTTCCACTGCCAGGCCACTTCGCTTGGCGGCCAGCTCCCCAAAGGGGTTCACCATCTCCCCAGTGTGGACATGGTGGAAGCCAGAGCCCTTCAGCGGTTTGTCAGGGTACCAGTGGACTTCTTATTTCTTTTTCAGAAGCGCCACAGCAGCTTGTTGTACAAGAGTAGAAAATGATGAAGTTCAGGGGTGCTTTGATCTCCAGCTGCATAGTCCTTTCCTAGGCAGAGAATCAGCACAGGGCCCGTGCACAGCCTTGGGCTCCAGAAGGCTTCCGGTCTCCGCCGCTGCTGGGCGCTCTGTCGGCCTCGGGGCGGCTTCTCCCTCTAGAGTGGCCCTGAGCGCGGGGCGGAGGTCGCTCTCTCTTCCTTTCCCGGAGCCGCGCGGCCGGGAGCCGAAGTCCTTTTCGTCGTCGAGGGTTGGGGGACGAAGCAAGCAGCTATGGGTCATGACTCTCAAAAATGATTCTTTCAGCTCTTAGGAGGTCGGGCGGTTGGGGGATGGAGGGCTGGCGGGCGGCGACCTGGCGGGGAGAACGGACCAGAGGGTGGCCCGTGTCGGGGGGCTGAAGAAGCTCCGGGCTGCGGCCGCGGGGCGGTCCTGCCCTCCTGGCCCTGCGTCGCTCGAGCTGCTGGCTTTTCTCCGCGGAAGACCCCCACCTTTCAGCGCCCGGGCCCGAAGTCTATACATTTTTTTTTTTTTTTTTTTTTTTTTTTTTTTTTTTTTTTTTTTTTTTGTTTGAGACAGAGTCTCGCTCTGTCGCCCAGGCTGGAGTGCAGTGACCGGATCTCAGCTCACTGCAAGCTCCGCCTCCCAGGTTTACGCCATTCTCCTGCCTCAGCCTCCCGAGTAGCTGGGACTACAGGCGCCTGCCACATCGCGCGGCTAGTTTTTTGTATTTTTTAGTAGAGACAGGGTTTCACCATATTAGCCAGGATGGTCTCGATCTCCTGACCTCGTGATCCGCCCGTCTCGGCCTCCCAAAGTGCTGGGATTACAGGCTTGAGCCACCGCGCCCGGCCACATTTTTTAAACGTGCATATTCTTTGACGCAGGAATTCTACTTCTAGGAATTTATCCTAGAGACAGACTCACACATATATAAGATAATAAGTGTCTGAAGTTCAGCAGCGTTTATAAATGGAAACTGATAGGAAATATTAATAGCTTAATTGCCCATCAATAAAGGACTGGCTGCATAATGAAATAGTATGCAGCTGTCAAAATAGAGATGCAGCTTTGTATGTATGGCTACAGGAAAAATTTCTACTATTTCTGTAAAATCCCAGGGCAAAATTATATATAAATATTTGCTTCTACATACCTAAAATATCTCTGAAAGGCTGTATAAGAAATGAAGGCCGGGCATGGTGGCTTACACCTGGAATCCTAGCACTTTGGGATGAGGAGGCGGGCAGATCACTTGAGCTCAGGAGTTCGAGACCAGCCTGGGCAACACGGTAAAACCCCGTCTTTACTAAAAATACAAAAATTCTTCAGGCATGGTGGTGCATGCCTGTGGTCCCCAGCTACTTGAGGGGCTGAGGTGGGAGAATCTCTTGAGTCTGGGAGGTGGAGGTTGCAGTGAGCTGAGATCATGCCACTGCACTCCAGCGTTGGTGACAGCACTCCAGCCTTGGTGACAGAGAGAGACCCTGTCTAGAAGAAAAAAAACAAATCAATACCTTTGGCTGTTTCTAGTGAATGAAATTAGGTGACTAGTGGTAGGAATAGATTGTGTATTTTTATTTAAAAAATTTTTATTTTGAAAATGTTTAAATATGCAAAAAACACAGAAAATAGACTAGTACATATCCAGGATCCCTTAATCACAGTTCTGAAATCCATAAAATTCTAAAAACTCCAAATCTTTCCTCCATAAATTTGGCACTACAATCTATCTGAGGGGAAAACCTGAACTTCTTTATAGCCTTTAACTCATTTAAAGTGACTAATCATAAATCTCAAAGCAGAAATATTGAGGTGTTTGATATGCTCTGAAACTCTGCTGGAAGTTACATTATATAGTGTATGCACATTATCTTTCTAAAATTAAAAAAAAAAAAAAAACAAAAACCTGAATTTGGAAACACATCTGCTCCCAAAGGTTTATGTATTTTTAACTTAAAGAAAAGATCACAAGATACAAATTTAGAAAAAGAGAGATAAGACTGTATTTCTTCTTAAGGGTTACAGCCTGCCAGGTGGCCAAACTGCAGGCTGGCAAGCCTTCCTCCGGCCACATCCAGAGACAGACACTTTGAAGGAGGAGGGGTTGAAGTGGAAGCTTTATACTGAATGAGTTGACCAAACATACATATTCAACAGGTTACTGAAGGAGCTATGAATATTCAGGAAGGGGCCATGACACATGCACATTGAACAAACATGCATGTTACATGTTCACTTTGAAGTGGAGACTTAACATTTGCATGTATTACAACTAGGCTCTATATGTCAAATGGTCACTTCAGGACAGGAGAGCACAGAAGTGCGCAATCTCTGTAAAAGGGCTAGAATCAGTCCATGATTGGTCTTATCAGGAGAAAGCTACTGAAATCAGTCTCATGTCCAATCAAAGCTACAGTTACAGTTGGTGGAAGAGGATACAGTTAGTCAGCATCTAGTGTAGCTGCAAATTGTTTGAATATTGCTTATCTCAGGGCCAGTGCTTGTTTAGCTGCCAGAGAAAAAGGAAAACCTTGTGGCAGTTAGAACATAGTTTCTTCTTTAAGTGAAAGAATGCGTGACTTAACCCTTCCCTGGCATGGACTTAGGTTCTGCTTATAATTTGGTATCTTATTGCCACAAAGAGTCTATTCTATCAGTCTAATGATCTCTATTTTAACTTTAATGCTGGTCAGTTGTGTCTAAACCACAAAAGGGAGGAGGGTATAATGAGTTGTGTCTGACCTCTCACTCTGTCAGGGCTGGGAATTCAGTTTTTAAGTTTTTTCTGGTATCACTTTTGCCACAAGGGGTCTGTTTGGTTGGCCAGGGTTGGAGTGGGGATTGGATTTTATTTCCAGTTTACGTTATATAATGTGTAATGAGCATCTATATACTTATCATTTAGATTTTATAATTGTTCATATTTTGTCATATTTAACTCCCCGCCTTTCTTTCTCTCTGCTGAAGTATTTTAAATTAAATTATAGACATCATGGCATACCATCTTTGAATACTTCAGTACCCATCCCTAAAAAGTAAGAACATTTTCCTACAGAACTACAATATCGTCATCACACATAACAAAATTTAAAATATCACAGAGATTTTTCAATGCATGCCCTTTTGTACCTCTTATATTTTGAATCCTTGGCTATGTAACTTATTCAATAAACAATAAAATTTAAAATTAAAAATAAACTGAATAAGACCTTTAATACTTAAAATTGCCAGAAAGCTATGGGAGCTGCTCAAGGCATCATTAAGGGACAGGAAAGGATTTACAAGAACAAGTTGAACAGTCTAAAAAAAAAAAGGAAAAAACCAAATCATTATATTTTAATGCCCACCTAAGTTGAGGCTGGTGTAAGTGGGGCTTTCAACAAGTCAGTACTGACAGAGCATGGTAGGTATGAAAAGTCAATCCAAATCCCAAAGTGTCTGTTGCTTTGAAGAAAAGTTTTGTCCTCTCCATCATGGAAAGAGTTGAATGTAATCAATTTACCATCAGGTGACTGGCTGTTTCCACTGTGATGTTACATCATATCTAGGGATTAGGATTGGTTTTGGCTCTTGCAAATTGGATTTCAACAGAAAAGCTTTTGTCTTGTTTTTTGAGCCTATGTACAGCCTTCATCATGGCAGGCATGGTCACTATGTTCAAAAGTTTCTTGAGCAAATGCTGAAATAGCTGAAAAAAGAGTTGCTGATATCCATGGAGCAGATTGTTAAGCAACAAAACTTGGGTCTGCGTCTCCGGTGCAGCAAAGCCAAACATTGACACTAGGATTTGCAGTGAGAGAAAGTAAGGCATTTATTGCAGAGCACCAAGCAAGGTTAATGGGCCACTAACACTTAAGATCTGAAATCTTTGTAAGATGGCTTACAAGCAAGAGTTTTTAAGCCATGGATGAGGGGGTTCTCCAATGTGAGTTAAAGGCTGGAAAATTTCTAGGACTTCCTTATCCATCTTCTGGTTCCTGTTTGTCAAAGTCTATATGACAGTGACCAACATTTTCCATCTGGTGGAGGTCCTGGTTTCTGAAAAACAACTCAACTCAAGGACATATGTCAAAATGTTATCTTTAGTTTCTATAAGGAAACAAACATCTCATGACTGACTCACTTGAGTGACTATTGTTTATGCTATTATTATCTTCTTGCTTAGCAGGTTATTAATTTATTTCCCTAGTTGCTGGTTGCAGGGTGCCCGGAATTTCCCTTGAAGGGACTCACAATTTTTCCTTTATTTTCAAGCTTAAGGAGGGATCCCAGTAGGCTGTGAAGAGGAGGAGTCCATGTTCTCTTTCAACATCATCTTGTTCACTTGCTTACTGAAACCCTCTGACACAGTGGGTTAATGAAGATTCATACAGGATACAAATACTTGTACATTTGGTATCCATTCTAAGAGATCTATCCACATGCGAGCTAGTTCCATCAATAATCTCTTTGTCACCAATCCTCCAAGTCCTTCCTTCCTTCCTTCTTCCCTCCCTCCCTCTTTTCCTTTCTTTCTCCCTTTCTCTCTCTCTCTTTCTTTCTTTTTCTTTCTTTCTTTCTTCTTTTTCTTCCTTCCTTCCTTCTTTCCTTCCTTCCTTCTTGCTTGCCCTTTCTTTCTTTTTCTTTTTTTGCTTTATTTCGTTTTAATTTTTTTTTAGCTTATGGCATAACCCACAGCAGAGTTAGTATCCCAATATGTCTGCTTCTAGATTCAGGTAATCCTCAACCTTTTGGGTTGATCTTGCAGTCAGTATTTCTTGTCTTTGAGTTGGTGTGGCATTTTCAATATTCAGTAGGGATTTCCAATTATAAGTTAAAAATAATCTCTTCTGTCCCAGGACACTCATCAAAGTATTGCTATAGTGGAATCTTCCCCAAAACAGACAAATGAAAGCTAGTCTCTATCAGGGCTGTTTAACCACTGTGAAGTCCAATGTGCTGCCCACTTGACTCTGAGCTGGAGCCTGCCTGAGCCCTATAGTTGACCCTCTTAGCAAACACGTGTAAACCAGTGAGAGACCCTAACCAACTGCCAGTGAGACATTTAAGAAGTTTCATACAAATATTAAATCACGTTTACTTGTCACAGATGGTCATCCAAAATGGAAAAGAATAACATATTTAAATAGTCTATTCAAGTCCAAGAGAAGTTGAGCATTTACTCTCATTTCATAGTTTGTTAGGAAAGTTTGTAATGAGGGATTTGCAAGTGAACATGGTATGATGGAAAAAGTGATGAGAATTTTTGAGCAAATTTTCTGCATGTTAGTGCTCTTGATGATTATATACTTATTGGATATTTGAAAGAAATAGAAGTACAGCATAAAACTCAGGTTTATTTAATGCCCTCAGAAGGCTAGGTTGAGGAAAACAATAAAGAAATTTTCAGAGCTACTACCGTTTTGGAGTTAAAACAGATCATGGAGCCTCCATTAACGCACAAGATACTTTCTTACTGCTTTAATAAAATAAATGATAAGATTCTGTTAAAACAAACAGAATATAGTTTTATCTATGCAACACCATCATTCTAGTTGGCATAGTAAAACTGATGAATGACTAACAGCACCTACAATTATGCTCTTTTGTACCAATAAAGTTTATTTAAGGCTGGGCATGGTGGCTCATGCCTGTAATTCCAGCACTTTGCCAGGCAGAGGTGGGAGGATCGCTTGAGGCCAGGAGTTAGACACCAGCCTGGCCAAGAAATCGAGACACTGATCTCTATCTACCTCCCCCCGCAAAAAAAAGCTGGGCAAGGTGGTGTGTGACTGTAGTCCCAGCTACTCAGGAGGCTGAGGCAGGATTGCTTGAGCCAGGAGTTGGAGTCTGCAGTGAGCTATGATGGTGCCACTGCACTCCAGCCTGGGTGACAAATTTATTTAATTGGTTTTGGTTTGATTTTGTATTATCATATTATTACTAAAACTCCAGAAAACTTTTATAGCAAAACAAACAAACAAACAAAAAACAAAAACAAAAAAGAAAGAAAAGGAAAGGAGGATAGGAGAAAGGCAGGAAAGGAGGGAGGGAGGTAGGAAAAGAGGCAGGGAGGGAGGAAAGATGGCAGGCAGGCAGGCAGGCAAGCAGATGCCTAAATAAAGAATACATAAGGGCCTGGACAAATAAATTGCTTTATGGACTATTATGCACCCATAGAATAAGTTAGACCTACATGATGAGTAAAGCTGTTTAGGATACATGAAGTGAAAACGTTTAAATAAGCGGGGGAGAAAAGGCTAAATATAAAATAATGCCACCGTGTGTGAGAGGATCACAATGATATACAAATTCCAGGCTAACGGTGACAAGTGGCTGCCTCAGGGAATGGGACTACGAAGGGGTAGGTGGGGTTTGACATTTTACTTTATTAATTTTGGTATTGTCTGAGGGTTTTTTAAAATCATAAATAATGTATTAATTTTAAAAATGCTTTTAAAATCAGCATTTTCAATAGTTAACGGTCTCTGCTTCATCAACGTTTTTCCGTTTAAAACCTGTGTGCGGCCCACACACGTATGACATTCTGGTTATGTGATTCACCGCAGAAAAAGAAGTGGACGCCAGGAAATTCGGGGTTGAGTCCGAGGCAAGGTGACGCCGGACAACGAGACACGGAATCCTAGACCGGCCCGGAAGTGCCTCTGCTCCGTTCGCCTTCGAGGAGGGGTGGGCATGTTCCCCGCCTCGCCATTGTTCGTGCCGGGCTCCTAGCAACGCCGGGCCGGTAATCCCCTCTGCCACCTCGCGCGTTCCGGGTCTCGTGAGTTGGCTGTGGGGGCCGGGAATGGAGGAGTGTTGGGGAGGGTGGGGCTGGGAAAGGGTGTGGAAAGTGAACCTCAGCCGCTGGGAAGGGGGAGACGGAGGAGGGGGCGGCGGTCAGTGCCGGCCGGCTTCAGGCGTCCCCTAGACCAGGGTGGTCATCCCCAGCTGTGGGGACATTGTACGAGAAAGGGTTGTAGGAGGACTGAGAGGCTGAAGGGTCACCTCGGTGAATAACGATAACAGGCTTAGGACTCAGGGAAAGAAACACCCGGGAGAGGAAGTTAAGGACAGTTAAGACTTCGGCAGCCTTCAAGATGGAGAGCCCGTATACCCTCTCACCTCTAGATTCTAAAAGCAAATTAAGGGGCGTTGAATGGACTGGTTTTAAAGTGCGGAATGTAACAGTTCTCGATTTCCTTAGTTCTTTGATTCTCAAACCTTATAATACATACAGATCACTGAGGAGCCCGTTAAAGGTGCATATTCTGGGGCTCCCTGTACTTCTCTCCACCTCCCAATTCAGATTCCCCAGATGTCTGCCATAGAACTTGTCAAGCTGCAGTTAAGCTGCTGCGCTGTGCTTTGTGACATTTTGGAGACCCACGTTTTGGGAACACCCCCTGGGTTTCAGGCGCTGCCTGGGTCTCTGGAGAAAACTTCTCCCTTGGGCTTCTTTGGCTTCTTAGGCTTCTTAGGATTGTCCTCACAAAGAAGTTGACCTTGGGCAATCTACTTAACTTTCCCTGGCTTCCATTTCTTATCTAATGAAATAATTATTATAATAAAACCTCAGTGGGTAATTGTGAGGATGAAATATGGTCTTGTATCTGAAAGCATATTGTAGACTTGTGCAATGTTGACTGTTACTCTTAAGTAGCAGCAGGGTGGTGTGGAAAGCTCCAGGGCTTGGAATCCACCCAAGCCTTTCTTTCTGTAAATTTAGTGTAAATAATACCAACTTTAAATGGTTGTTTTGAAGATTAATTTAAGAAAACTGAAGTAAATGGTAAAGTAAATGTTGGTTCATTCATTTAGTCGACAGTAACAATATTTCCATTTATTCTTTCTCTAATTTGATGTTTATACAGTGAGCTCAAACTTTTTATTCAGACTTTCTGAATGATCTATGCAGTCCCTAATTCATGGGCTGTTTTCCTCCACGAACTCTGTAAAGTATTATTGCTATTTCTTTTTCACATGAAGAAACCAAGACTGAAAGAAGATTTAAAAACTTGGCACAAGGTCACACAATTAGTAAATGTTAGGATCAGAATAAAACCTAGGTCTGGGTCAGGTGTGGTGGCTGACACCTGTAATCCCAGCACTTTGGGAAGCCAAGGTGGGAGGATCGCTTAAACCCAAAAGTTTGAGGTTGCAGTGAGCTGTCATTATGCCACTGCACTCCAGCCTGGGAAACAGAGTGAAATTCCCCGTTTTTAAAAAATAAATAAAGAAAGAAAACCCATATCTGGGTAACTTAAAAGCCTATACTCTTTGCACATTATGAATATATATGTATTTCCATTATTTCCATCCTTTGGTCACCAAATCACTTTTCAGAGGAGAGCTTTAGGGCCTATGATAAATGCTTCTGTTATCAGTTTCTGTCATCAGTTATTGTCATTTTTCCATATAAATAATTTATTTTTACTGCTTAGGCAGGCGCCTCCAAAGTTTGTCTTGAAGCATAGCTGCAGTTGGAGGGTACCTTTTAAGCTGTTCAAGGTCAAGATGAATACAAACTCAAAGGCGGTTTTATCCCTGGGTGTTCACGTTCCCCAGGCATGGGAAGAACTTCTGACAATGAAAGTGGAAGCAAAAAGTCACCTCCAAAGGCAGGAATCCAGACTGAAACGCAATAATCCACTGGCAAGGGAAATCTTCCGAAGGCACTTTCGACAGCTGTGCTACCAAGAGACCCCTGGACCAAGGGAGGCTCTTACCCGACTCCAGGAACTTTGCTACCAGTGGTTGAGGCCACATGTGAGCACAAAGGAGCAGATTTTGGATCTGCTGGTGCTGGAGCAGTTTCTGTCCATCCTGCCCAAGGAGCTCCAGGGCTGGGTGAGGGAACACTGTCCAGAGAGTGGAGAAGAGGCTGTGATTTTGCTGGAGGATCTGGAGAGAGAGCTCGATGAACCACAACATGAGGTAGGAAGGGAGATTTGCTAGAGAAAAAAGTGTATTTTGGCATGCCAAGAATCTTTGTATCCTCTGCTTTGTGTCTCCTTGACATTGGTGATAAAATACTCTCCTTCCTGTTTCCTTCTTTTTTGAAAGTGTTTATTTCAGACAGTTGATTTCTTCAAAAGTCAAATCTTGTCTTTTTGTCTCCAGATGGTAGCCCACAGACACAGACAAGAAGTCCTCTCTAAAGAGATGGTGCCTCTAGCAGAGCAGACACCATTGAGCCTTCAGTCCCAGCCCACACGTGACTCTGCTCAGAAGTGCCATTCTATTGGAGAGACAGGTGAGGGACAGCATTTATTTGATGTTGAATGAATCTCGCCTGGTCAAGCAAAAACAAACAATAAACCCAGAGCTGGGAAAATAGGAGATCCAAAGACTCCTTACCAGATAGCAGCAATGTTCAGTGCTTCTTAGACCCAAGTGTGCTCATCTTTGACCCTTCTCCCTGTGTGCAGACTTCTCTCTGAGTACCATCCTGGAAGCTCTCTGGACTTCTGATGCATGGTACATGAGGAAGGCTTTCAGGGATCGCTGTGGAGCACAGCTTCAGAGAATGGACTTCAAGGTTTGACAGACAGGTTCAGATCCTGGCATCGCCTCATGGAAGCTGCTTGTATTGGGCAGATTACTTAACCACTTGGCCTCAGATCCCTCATCTACAAAATGGGGTTGATAATAGCTTTGGTTTAGTCTACTTGCGCTGCCTTAAGAGAATACCACAGACTGGTTGTCTTTAACAGAAATTTATTTTCTCACATTTCTGAAGGCTAGTAGTCCAAGATCAAGATGCCATCAGGTTTGGTTTCTAGTGAGGCCTCTTCCTGGCTTATAGATGGCCATCTTCTTGCTATATCCTCACATGGCCTTTCTTTGTGTGCATAGAGAGAGAGAGCAAGCTCTCTCATCTTCTTATAAGGACAGATACCATTCCTACCAGATAGAGCCCTACCTTATAACCTCATTTAACTTTTAGTACCTCCCTCAAGGCCCTATCTCCAACTATAATCATATTGAGGGTTAGGACCTCAACATATGTGAGGGAATACAATTTAGTCCATAACCAGTATGTGCCTCAGAAAGTCATTGTGAGCATCAAATACAAACAATTTATGAAAAGCACCTGGCATGCATTACGCTTGATACATGATCGCTATTGCCACAAATCACCAGTGCCTCCCTTGCTGATTTGGGTTCATAGTTGCAGTAGAAAGATATGAGATATGCTTAGTAAGTGGCAGACTGTATGGGAGAATCCAGTGAAATCAGACTTTACCATTTCCTTCTCTGTAATCTTCTGAATGGTGGCAGTGGCCACCCTTGTGGATATAGAACTGAGCACATGGGACTGAGTCAGCTGCTTCCCCATTCTAGCCCTCTCTGCAGGAATTATCTCCAGCTTGTCTGATTTCCTACACATAAAATCATACCCTCTTACTGACTTTTTGTTAATCTTCTGACAATCAATCTGTAGCAAGGTTCTGCTGTTTTCAGTTTCATATTACCCCCATATACATCAAAGCTGCAACTTCCCTTGCCTCTTTGTTTCTAGCTTCTGTTTATTTCATTTACCCTAACAATTATGGATTTCTGTTACATGGAACACATCTCTCGATTTAAATTAAAGTGTATGTGTTGAGTAAATTCTGTGTAGACCTTTCTATAGCTCCCATGGCTTTATCAGATTAAAATTGCTTCTGATATCATTTTCCCTCTTTATAAGCATCTTTCCAGTCAATTTCTTTCTTTCTTCTTCCTTTCTCTATGAACTTGGACCTTTTATTTTCTAGCCACTTCCTTTCTTCTACCTTCTAAACTGCATCTAGAACCCTGCTGAGAACCCCCTTTTCCAAGAAGCACGTCTACATTTTCCATCTGTCCACTCATCTATCCATCTATCATTCAACAAGTGTTTATTAAGCATCTACTATGGCTGTAGGAGAGTGTCCAGAGGGCATCTAGAGATTGTAGAGTTCTCCTTGTAGGATATCAGTGCAGGTATGTGTTACAAATTTAGGTAAAGCCAATATTATAAAACAACATAGTGTTTGAAATTACAAGGACCAAATTCAAGTTCCAGCTTTTCAAATTCTTAGCCAAGCAATATTTAATAGGTACGTTTGAGTTTCTTTTTAAGTAATGCTGATTATTTAAAAATCCAAATAATACAAAAGTTTATGTAGTAAAAAATGAAAGTTCTGCACATCCTACTCCCTAGAGGTAACTACTCTTGTCACTTTGCTGCATATTTTCCAGATGTTTCTCTATATAGTCTGTCTACCCATACCTATGTATCTTGCCATATTTTTCTATAGTTCTTTAAAGAGATGGGATAATAACATCAAGGAGTTTTGTGGTGAGTCAGTTTGATAATATATTTGAAAGTGCTTCATAAGTCATGAAAGTTATATAAATGGTAATCATTAAAAGGTGGGAAATGTCTGAGTTTTTATATTCTACCCAGCTCCCTTATGGAGTTCACATTTAATATGTAGTTTGAGCAAAAGGGCACTACTGATTCCACTTGGGGCCCATCTCTTCTCTACAGACACATTTTTATTTTCCAAATCTGTTGTGATCCCCCAGCTAAAAGGAGGAGGAGAACCACAGCCTAACAACAGAGGGAGTTCTAAGAGGTACTTATTCTTGTGTGTGAGAGACAGGACAGTTAGATATGGGAGAAAGAGGCAAATATTTTGGTCAAAAGAGGAGGTCTGAGTCTGTTGTCCTTGACCTTTTTCTGGGTTGCAAAGTGAAATCAGACCTGGGGAACCCAAGACATACTAAGGATACCATAGCATCTGCTCTTTAGTGTTTAGACAGTTTGGGTCTGTTTCTCTCCATTCTTACCTTCAACTCCTCCAAGAAGAAAGGGTTTGATTGGGTTGGCTGGACACTGTTCATTATGGACCAGTCCTGTGTGGCAGCCTTTGCTCCAGATGCCAGTTCCTGGGCCAGTCGGTTGAGGCCATAGTAGTAGAATTGGTTTCAATCCTTTCCCTTTTATTTGTTCAATCATTCAACAAATATTTTTTGAGCAACTACTGTGTGCCAGGCATGATTCTCAGGGATAAAACAGAAGGATCCTCCTCTCATAGAGATTAGATTGTAGCAAGAGGGAGACAATAATAAATATAAAAGTAAAGAGATGATACAGTGTATTAGAAGGTGATGAGACTATGGAATAAGGCAAAAATAGAACAGGATAAGGGAGATTAAGAGTGCTATGGATAAGGCAAACAGATCATGATATTAAATGGAAGAATTAAGATAGACCTCATTGAGAAGGTGAGTTGAACAAAGACTTGAAGGAAGCGAGAGAGTGGGCCTTGCTTTCATTTGAGGTGAGAAGTTTCCAGGAAGAGAGAAGCACTAGAGCAAAGGTCTTATGATGGGAATACACCTTGGATAATTGTGGATTTGAAAGTCATATAATATGGTAGTCCCCACTATTTAAGGGGATACATTCCAAGACCCCCAGTAGATGCCTGAAACCAGAGCTAATACTGAATGAACTCTGTAATACTATTTTTTTTCCTATACATACCTAAGATAAAGTTTAATTTATAAATTAGGCATAGTAAGAGATTAACAACAATAACTAATAATAAAATGGAACAATTATAATAATATGCCAGCCTCACTACTTTTGCACTTTGGGGCCATTATTGAGTAAAATAAGGGGTATGTCAACACAAGCACTGTGACCCTGCAACAGTCAATCTGATAACCAAGATGGCTACTAGGTGTGCAACAGGCGGGCAGCATGTACAGAGCGGATATGCTGGACAAAAGGAGGATGCATATCCTGGGTGAGACAGAGCCAGATGGCACGAGATTTCATCATACTAGTCAGAATGGTGCCAAATTTAAAACTTAAGACTTGTTTGTGCCAGGTACAGTGGCTCACGCCTGTAGTGCCAGCACTTTGGGAGGCCAAGGCAGATGGATCATGAGGCCAGGAGTTCAAGACCAGCCTGGCCAGCATAGTGAAATCTAATCTGTACTAAAAATACAAAAAAAAAAAAAAAAAAATTAGCCGGGCACGGTGGCATGTGCCTGTAGTCCCAGCTACTCAGGAGGCTGAGGCAGGCAGGAGAATCGCTTGAACCCAGGAAGCAGAGTTGCAGTGAGCCAAGTTCACAACATTGCACTGCAGCGTGGGCGACAGAGTGAGGCTTTGTCTCAAAAAAAAAAAAAGAAAAAGAAAAAAAGGATTGTTTGCTTCTGGAATCTTCCATTTAGTATATGTGAACTGTGGTTGACTGTGGGTAGCTGAAACTTTGTAGGGTAAAACCACAGGTAAGTGGGGACTACTGTGCTGCCTGAAGCACCTAGAATAGTAGAAGTTTAATACTTGTTCTGAAAATGAATGAATGAATACATTAAGTAACTTTCCTTGGAAAGGGTCACTTTGAGGTTATCTCAGAAAGAAGAGAGAGGTCTAAGGGAAGACTCCAGAGAAGCCACCCTGATCTTTACCCATCCCTCCCCATGAAGAAGTATAAAAAAATAGTGCCAACTGGGTGCAGTGGCTCATGCCTTTCATTCTAGCATTTTGGGAGGCCAAGGTGGGTGGACCACCTGAGGTCAGGAGTTCGAGACCAGGATATCCAACATGGCAAAACCCCGTCTGTACTAAAAATACAAAATTAGTTGGGCATGGGGGTGCGTGCCTGTAGTTTCAACTACTTGGGAGGCTGAGGCAGGAGAATCGCTTGAACCCGGGAAGTGGAGGCCACAGTGAGCTGAGATCACACCATTGCACTCCAGCCTGGGCTCCACAGCAACATTCTGTCTCAAAAAAACAAAACAAAACAAAAAAACAACTCCCTAGTTGAAGTCTACGTGGGGATGGACTGACCTGCATTTTGCCAAAGAGGGCAAACTTTCCTCCTTACCTAGGAGAAGGTGTTACCACACTAGCCCTTCTGTTTCTAGCCCACTTGCTTTCCTTTGATATATTTTTATAGACATAGTCACCTTACCATATGCTCAGGGAACAAGTGACATTTACCTAGCCTTTTTCTTTGTTTCAGATGAAATAACCAAGACTGAGGACAGAGAGTTGGTGCTAAGGAAAGACTGTCCTAAGATAGTGGAACCACATGGGAAAATGTTTAATGAGCAGACCTGGGAGGTATCACAGCAGGATCCCCCACATGGAGAAGTTGGTGAACATATGGATAGGATAGAGAGGCAGTGGGGAAACCTCTTAGGAGAAGGGCAACACAAATGTGATGAATGTGGGAAGAGCTTTACTCAGAGCTCAGGTCTCATTCGACATCAAAGAATTCACACTGGAGAAAGACCTTATGAATGTAATGAGTGTGGGAAAGCCTTCAGTCGAAGTTCTGGTCTTTTTAATCACCGAGGAATCCACAATATACAGAAACGGTATCACTGTAAGGAGTGTGGGAAGGCCTTCAGTCAGAGTGCAGGTCTTATCCAGCATCAGAGAATCCACAAAGGAGAAAAGCCGTATCAGTGCAGCCAGTGCAGTAAGAGCTACAGTCGGCGTTCATTTCTCATTGAACATCAGAGAAGCCACACAGGGGAGCGACCTCACCAGTGCATTGAATGCGGGAAAAGCTTTAATCGACACTGCAACCTCATTCGCCATCAGAAGATCCACACACTGGCTGAGCTGGTCTAGGGCTTGCTATGAGCAAGTTTTCCAGATCACCAGCCAAGTCATGTGGGGTAGCTTGAGGTTAGAAAATGCCTCTCTCTCTTCCTTTCTCCACTAAGTGTGTTTGAAACAAATAATGACTTACAGCCCAGGGACTTCCTAAAAGGAAAGTTGGGTGTTTGAAGCTACTGTTTTCCCTTTTGTTCGTTTTACCTCTTTCTTATTCTTACTAGCTGTGTCCCTCTTATTTATTATTTATTATTATTATTATTATTATTTTTTGAGATGGCTGCTAAACCCTTCTAATAATATAATAAATGGCACTGCCAGAGCCAGCATGCCTGAAAGGTTTTGTGTCTGTGTTTAACTACAAAGGATAACAGAGTTCTACTGATGGTTTATAACAATTGGGTCTTTGGTGTTCCCTGTGACCAGGGTCTACACTATAAACACCTTTTCCATCTTACTGCTTCTCTCTGATACCTATGTGACTCTCCCTTGGAAGGTGACCAGCATGGGCTGTGTGTTTCAGTGTCTGCAGTGTGTGTCCAATTACTTAACCATAGTTGGTCCTCGCAACAGCCATACAGGGAAATGAGCATTATCATTATCCCGTTTTACAGATGAGGACGCTAAGGCTCAGAAAATCTGGGCATCAGAGCCAAGGCTGAAACCCTGAACTTTTGTTTTTAGTAATGCTTTAATTTTGGAATAATTTTAGACTTACAGAAATGTTGCAAAGATAGAGTTCTCATATTCCCTTCACCTAGATTCCCCTAATGTTAACTTATAACATCACATCTTTTTAGTTAAACCTTGTCTTTTAACTCCAAATCTTAATTTCTTTACGATGTCATGCTTCATACTGATATCAGATTTCTACATTTTAGTCACCTGGAACTCCCTCAGAGTTTTTCTATCACAACTTCAGTGTTAGAAAGTCATCTGTATCCTGAGTACCAGGCCACATCAGAGAACTGGATTAATCCAGATAAGATGCTAGCTACTGTCTGAAATGTCCTCAGTCTTTCTCTTCTGTTTGCTTTGCTTAGGTCTAGAGAAAAAAAATTTCTTCCCTGTATAGATTTTTAAGAAAATCGATTGTATGCCAGGCGTGGTGGTACAAGCCTATAATCCCAGAGCTTTCAGAGGCCAAGGCAGCAGTATTGCTTGAGGCCAGGAGTTTGAGACCAGTCTGTGCAACATAGTGAGACCCTGTTTCTACAAAAAAACATTTTAAATTAGCTGGGTGTGGTGGTATGTGCCTGTAGTCCCCAGATAGGAGGCTGAAGTGACAGGATCACTTGAACCCAGGAGTTCGAGATGGCAGTGATCATGCCACTGCACTCCAGCCTGGCCACAGAGAGAGACCCTGTCTCAAAACAAAACAAAACAAAAACCCAGAAACCTTGTCTCAAAAAAAAATTCAATTATGCTGCCTCCATCAGAAAATGTAAAAAGGAAGAAAATTTTTTAAAAAACCGGAGAAGACTTACGTAGCTTTAGGTGTTCTGCTCCAGAGGAGACTCTTTCTCAGTGAAGTTTACTCATGGAGAAGAGGAATCTCCCCTTCTTAGGACTAAAGACTTGAGGCTTGAGGTTTTCCAAGGCTCTTTGCCTGCTCTCCCTTACTCCCTTTTATGATTACTAAGGCTGCAACCCCATCTCTGTCCTTTCATCTATTTGATTTAAATGTTCAGAGGTTTCCTGACAGATGGAAAAGGAAAAATGCAATTTGCTTAGGATGAGTCCATACACAGTTGAGTTTTGCACTGTTTTCAGTAACTCCTAAATGTTTTGCATAGCAGCCAACTCTTGAATTGGGGATTGTGTTATTTAAGTTTTTTACATAAGATTCAAACAGAAGTGGAATAGCATAGTGAACCCCATGAACTTGTTGATGAAAAGAGTCAAACTCTCTAAAATATTTGAAGAGACTTATTCTGAGCCAAATGCGAGTGACCATGGCCTGTGACACAGCCCTCAAGGGGGTCCTGAGAACATGTGCCCAAGGTGGTCAGGGTACAGCTTGGTTTTATATATTTTAGGGAGGCATGAAACATCAATCAAATACATTTAAGAAATAGATTGGTTTGGTTCAGAAAGGCGGGATAACTCAAAGCATGGGCTTCCAGGCTATAGGTAAATTTAAACATTTTCTGGTTGACGATTGGTTGAGTTTATCCGAAGACCTGGGATTAATGGAAAGGAATGTTTAGGCTAAGAGAAAGGATTGTGGAGATGAAGTTTTATCGTACAGAGGAATCTCTCAGGTAGCAGACTTCAGAGAGAGAGCAAGTTGTAAATGTTTCTTTTTTCTTGTTTCTCCACTGAATGAGTACCCAAGGAAGTTGGATTTTTAAGTCAAAACCCTTAGCAACACTTTCCCATCAGAGGGAAAATAAATTACCTAATACTTAGCATCACCTAAAAACGCCACAAAATATCAGCTTAAACTAAGATACTCATTTCTCCTTTTGCATCAGGAAAAAGTTTTACACATTGTAGGGAAGCCTAAGAAGAATTTTTGTGTCATAGTAGGTTTAAAGGATAAACTCCATGATCATCTGACAGAAATGTTAAATATAATACCTTCCTATACCCAACAAATGGTATGGGAATTACTTATTAATGATGACATTAATCGTCTTGAGTGAGTTAAAATTCAAAAATTTAAATGTTAAAGTAGTCTCTTCTCTTTTTTTTTTGTTATGTCTTAATACCACATGGTATAGTTAAAAAAAAAAGGAGTGGACCAGGAGTTGGGACTCCTGAGATGGAGTCCATGCCTAATCAGTTCTAGAGTTTGGACTTTGGATAAGTCACCTGGGTTGGGTTTCCTAGAAGCGGAGCCTAGGCATGGATTCAAGTCTAGGAAATTTATTGAGGCAAAATAAGCTGCAGAAAAAAAGCTGCAAGGCAGAGAGGGAAGCAAGATATGGAAGAGGAAATGGGCTGAGCAAGATGTGGTCTGAGCTTAAGTCTAGTTTAGTCTAATTTGGAAGAAGGATCTTTGGAACAAACCTTACCCTTGAGGCAAGGGGCCAGCTTTTTGTACCTCAATCAGTGCCTTGTGGATTGAGGACTTCCTGGAGATAATAGATTATCTCCCTTTTCCAAGGACAATTCTTCAGAGAAGGTGAAGACTATGAGCCAGTAGCAGCCAGTGCTCCTGATAATCAGGGAATGGGTGCACTGACCTTCCTGGCAAATGGAGAATGGGTGTACTGACTTGGAAAAGGGGACCTGGGCAGGATACCACTGGCATCCATCACCACACTTAACCTCTCAGGCCCCAGTTTCTTCATTTATCCTCCTATTTGTAGGATTGTTTTTGAAAAACAGCAGCTAGCAATTACAGTCCTATAAATGACAGGAATACATCTTGAGAAATGCGCTGTTGTATGATTTTTGTCACTGTGCAAGCATCATAGAATGTACTTACACAACCTAGATGATATACCCTACTATGCACGTAGGGTAGGTGGTATAGTCTGTTGCCCCTAGGCTGCAAACCTGTACAGCATGCTACTGTGTTGAATACAGCAGACACTTGTAGCACAATGCTGTATTTGTTTATCTAAATATAGAAAAATGTAGTAAAAATGCAGTATGAAAGATAAAACGGTATACCTGTATAGGACACCATGAATGCAGTCTGTAGGACTGGAAGTTGCTCAGGATGAGTCAGTGAGTGAGTGAAGAGTGAATGTGAAGACATTATACTACTATAGACTTTATAAACATTGTACACTTTGACTACACTAAATTTATTTTTTAAATATTTGTTGACACCATCACTACAAACACATGAATAATGCATTGCGCTAAGCTGTTAAGATAGCTACAATGTCACTAGGTGACTGAAACGTTATGTGGCACATGACTATATGAAAGGACAATGCAATCTAAGAAATGCTGCATCAAACAAATAGAAGGAGGTATTACCAAATTTGCATATAATATGCCAAGGTAAAAGGAGTATCTGACATACTGGTGAGAGAGTTTTAAGTTGAAGTTTTGTGAGACTTTTCTTTTGCCTCATTTTTTTTTAAAGTGTATTACAGACTGTACTCACATGGGTTTTAAAAGTAAATTAATATTAAAAAGTAAAGGTTTCTGTATTGAATGAAATTCTCCATTTTTTATATATGTCTCTACCCAACCTAATCATTTAATCATATGTAAATTCCATTTGTTCTGCAACAGTCTCTCAACTAATCCATCTAAATGTTCTTTGATCCTAACTTCTTTCCTTCCCTGCTCTTCCCACCCCGCCTCACTACCTCTATTCTGCTCTCAAAACATCTCCCTCAATTGTTTCTTTAGCTCTGTTTGAGAACTAACATTGAGTTTTAAAAATAACATTGTTGTGAATAAGGAGAGTTTTATTTCTTCCCTTGCTTATTTCCCTTTCTTGTCTTGATGCAGTGGCCAATCTCTCTTGGACAATGTTGGGTAGAAATCATACTAATAGTCATTTTATTCCTGATTTTGAATGGATTCATCATTCATATCATATTTGTTGTGAGTTTCTGATAATTATCCTCCATAATATTAAGAACATTCCCATTTAGTCCTCATTTACTAAAAGTCTTTCTCACAAATGAGTGTTGAATTTTATCAAATAATGTTTCTGCATATGTTAAAATGATGGTATAGTGTTTCCTCCTTTGATCTTAATGTGAATTAACAGATTTTCTGTTGTTAAAATATCAGTTTTTCGAGTTTGTTAACTATTCAAATTTTCTATAGCCTAAGTTTTGTTTGCCCTCTGATTTTTTTTTTTTTTTTTGGTGGGGGGACAGAAACTTGCTCTGTCACCCAGGCTGGAATGCAGTGGCATGATCTCAGCTCACTGCAACCTCAGCCTCCTGAGTGACTGGGAATACAGGCCTTTGCTACCATGCCTGGCTAATTTTTGTATTTTTTAGTAGAATTGGGGTTTCATCATGTTGGCCAGGTTGGTCTTGAACTCTTGGCCTCAAGTGATCCACCTGCCTCGGCCTCCCAAAGTGCTGGGATTACAGGTGTGAGCCACCCCACCTGGCCTGATCTATTGATTATTAGGAGAGGTTTGTTAATACTTTGCTGTGGGGAAAAGACTTGTCAGTTTCTCCTTGTATGATGTCAATTTTGCTTTGCATATTCTAAGGTTATGAGTTGAGGTATATAGAAGTTCAGGAATTGCATGTCTTCTTGACATGCAAATAAATCTTGAGGAATTATTCCTTTAATCATGATGTTTTTATCGCTAACAATGCTTGTGTGGTCTGATATTAATGTAACTAGGCCAAAATCTTTTAGAGATTATTAGTCTCGTCTCTCTTTCTCATCCCTTTGCATTTAAAAAAAAATTATTTCCTTTGGACATCAAGTGCACAGAATTGTATTATTCATATTCCTTTATGTGATTCATAACACACTGATATCATTGGTCCATGTATTAGTCTATTGCTCTAAAGAAATACCCGAGACTAGGTAATTTATAAAGAAAAGAGGCTTACTTGGCTCATGGTTCTGTATCCTGTACAGGAAGCATGATGCTGGCTCTGCTTGGCTTCTGGGGAGGCCTCAGGAAGCTTACACTTGTGGCGAAAGGCAAAAAGGGAGTGGGCATGTCACATAGCCAGAGCAGATGTAAGAAAGAGAGGGGGAAGATGCCACACACTTTTAAACAGCCCAGTCTCACGAGAATTCACTATTGCAAGGACAGAACCAGGGAGGATGGTGCTAAACCATTCATGAGAAACCCACCCTCATGATCCAGTCACCTCTCACTAGGACTTGCTGCCGATATTGGGGATTACAATTTGACATGAAATTTCATGGGGACACAGACCCAAACCATGTCAGCCCATGAATGGCATGCTTTTGATTATTACTTTCTTAATTTAAGTAGTTATTTTAAATAATTAAATTAGCACTCTTTAACCTGCCATTCAAAACAAAAGACCTTGAAAACCACATATATATCTAATCATTTGGTACTCCTTATTTCAGCCACCTGACTTCTTCCAATTGAGGGAACATCATCCTGAATCCCAATTTTATCATTTCTTGCTTTCCTTTTTTATATAAAATTTTATTGCATATATATGCATTCCTAAGCAGTATGTTTTTTAAATTGATTTTAATATCCTTTTACAATATTTTATGTCCAAATCTTATCTTTTAACTATGAATCCCTTTCATCCATAGATATTTTTATGATTATTGATTTATTTCCACCACCTGATTTTGTCATTCTATTTTTCATGATCTTTCTTTGATTTTTTGTTAGTTCCTGTCTTGTGTTGATTAATTTATATTTTCTTCTTTTCCCCCATTTACATGTTTGAAAACCATACGTTTACACATGAGCATAAAGTGTCCATATACCCACCTAGCTTGTGAGATTATGAAACTAATCTCTTTCCCCACCCTTCTCCATATTATACAAAACTTGGAATGCCTCCTATCAACCCCCTCCAATATTATATAATGTTATTAATACTTTATTTCTTCTTGTTTTTAAGCTTTCGTTTACCGAAAGTGATCATTGTTATTATCGTTGTTGTTATTACTGGATTTTTATCATCAACGATTAACTAGGTTTCCATGTATACATTTTAATAAATTGGTTTTACTCACTGGGGCTTTCTTGAAGATTCGTTTTTCTTCTCACTGAAGCACATGTTTCAGTGGTTTGTATAGCAACTGCAAATTCTCTCAGGCTTTGTGTTAACATGTTTTTATTTAACCCTTACCCCTGAATGGTAGTTTCCATGTGTCTGCATCAAGTTAGAGAGCCCTCATTAACTCAGTCTGCTCAGGTTGACAGTTGTATTCTTCAACACTTTAAGTACTTCTTTTTAGACTTTTATTTTAGGTTCAGGGGTACATGCACAGGTTTGTTATATAGGTAAATTGCAACAGAGTGAGACCCCCCCTCAAAAAAAAAAAAAAAAAAAAAAAAACGCTGAGGTCAGAGAGGTAATGTGAAGCCAGACTGTGAAGAGCCTTGCCCACTTCTGTAAGGGCTTGGGCTGTTAATTTTGGTGAAAATGGAAACCACTGCAGGGTTTTGAGTGGAAGAATGATGTGTGTGATCCAATTTAGATTATGCAGGGATTTAAAAAGGGTTATTCTGACTGATACATTGAGAAGAAACTGTAGGGGGGACTTATTTGTAGGCTTCCATAGTAATAATCATGGGAGAGCAAGAGTGGCTCAGACCAGTATGGTAGCAGTGGAGGTGGTGAGAAATGATCAGCTTCTCAATCTACCTTAAAAGTGAGCTACAGGCCGGGCGCGGTGGCTCAAGCCTGTAATCCCAGCACTTTGGGAGGCTGAGACGGGCGGATCACGAGGTCAGGAGATCGAGACCATCCTGGCTAACATGGTGAAACCCCGTCTCTACTAAAATACAAAAAACTAGCCGGGCGAGGTGGTGGCGCCTGTAGTCCCAGCTACTCCGGAGGCTGAGGCAGGAGAATGGCGTGAACCCGGAAGGCGGAGCTTGCAGTGAGCTGAGATCCGGCCACTGCACTCCATCCTGGGTGACACAGCGAGACTACATCAAAAAAAAAAAAAAAAAAGGGAGCTACAAATCAAAACCTAGCAGGTAAAAATAGAGAGTAGCTCTCAAGCTTTTCCAAAGCAAAGACAACATCTTGTTCATCTTTATTTCCTTAGTGCCTGAGCATAGACATGACATAAGCAATTGGGGGTTGTTGAATGAATGGTTAGGAATACATAACTTGTTTAGAAATAGGGAAAGCCTAGTATTTCTGGAAGCAGATATGCAAATACTTTGGCTGTCAAGGAATCTTGATGTACTTAAATAATACAAAAGAAAAAGTTGAGTCAGCCAATTTCCACATTCACTGATCTAAGAGGAACTCTTTTAGGTGCTGAGGTTACAATGAAAAGCCAGTCATATATCTCATATATCTCATGTGTCCCTCGTATCTCTCAGCCCCTCAGCAGGCCTTGTATACCCTGTGCTATAAGTGGGTCTGTAAGGCTACAAACTCCATTTCCCAGGCTCCCAATGCTTATGGGCAGAACTGGTGGGAGAGAAAAAAAGGGAGAAAATTGTTAAAGGTTTTAATGCTTTAGTTAATACCTGAAATGATAGTTATTTTCTGACAGTTTGGAAATTATGCAGTCCATTGTCTTACTTAAGAATTCATTGAGAGGAAAGGAATAATCATATGGTTTATTACTTGTATACAAATAAGTTACATTAGGATTGCTTTCCTAGATCCCTGAAAACCTTGCAGTACCAACCTTAGAAATGGCAATAAAAACAGGAATTTGAAAAAATGTGCAGAGGATTTTGGGTAATCTTCCAATTCAACAACATACACAAAACAGGCAGGAATATACTCCAATGTTCAACCATTAATTCAGAAAGGAGTGCAGGAAATCTTACTGCATTCAAATTCCAGGGTCATAGGTTGACATTGTAAATAGAAGGGGACCGCAAATGCCAGAAACTAAGTAAGAAATCTGGGTAAATACAACACAACAATGAAAGGATATTTCTATAATAAGGGAACATGATACATATAAAAAAAAAAAGTTCACAAGAAAGTAGTCATGGAAAATATTCATCCCAAAAAATTTCTGTCATAGCAACTCCCTTTGAAATGTACAAAAGAGAAACTACTTACACAAAGCTGACTGAAAAATAAAGCTTCCTTATTTGAATCTATCAGACCCAATTTTGACTATCATGAGGAAAAACAAAAAATGGACTAAAACAGGTATTTAGAGAAAAGTAGATAAATTGAATTTACTTAGTGGTTAAAGTTCTTATGAATAAATTGAGGAAATGGTACCATATAGGTTTGGGAAATTATTCGAAGATAAGAAGACCAATACTGTCAAATAGTTACAGGACATTTTTAAAATATAGTCTTTATTATTAAATAATTATAATACCTTTATATGGAGGTTTCCATTAACAAAGTGTTCAATCTCAACTTCTCTACCAATTAGCAACATTTTCAGAGTTTTTACATAGCACTTCTTATTTGTATAAGCAGATCCTCAGAATCCTGTGAAATAAGTTGTCACTCCTACTTTTTTTTTTTTTTTTTCACTAAAGGAAGAGGCAGAGAAAGTCTTTTGCAGAATTATATACATCTTTGCCAAAATTAAGAACAAATCCAAGAGTGCCATTCATCCAAAGCTTTTTTCATTGTAACCATTCATTCTATCGAAGTAGAAAAAAATGCTATAACAGTTACTATTCAAGCAAAGGGAGAAAAAAGAAAATAGAGGATTTCTGCACTGCTTCAGTTACAGAAATGAAATAGAATGGCAGACTAGTTACCACTAAAATTCCTAAAAACAATTTAAGAAAATATGAAAAGTGACATTTTATTATGCTTTATATACTGCTTATATCTTAACTAAATAGTTTATTTTACTGGATCTGATTTCATTGGAAAATAACTTTTTTGGCCATCCTTTTCAATAGGCTACAGATAAACCCATTTTATAATTCAGCTATTTATAAACACATACCTCTGTTTTATACAAAAGTGGAGTATCTTAAAGACTGTAAGCAAAATAATTTTTACTTGATATTATATAATACACCAGATAAAGTTTCCTAGATAATATTTCGATTATGAAATATCATGACTCCCTAGTGCTTACTGAATAAAATTTAAACTTTTTGCTCTGGCACTGAAGGCCCCTACAATGTCCCTATCTCTTAAAATTTGCTTTATTTACTCAATTAGACAAAGTTGTTGTGAGTCCATTCAGTTTTCTAACATGTAAAGCTGTCCACATAATAATAACAGCTTGCACAGCTGAAAGTATCCTTTTCCTTCTCTGAATTTCTATAAGCCTCAGTTTACCACTCATAAGGCATTTATCATTGCACTGCCTTATTTGTGTGTAAGTCTTACCAACCTGATTGTAAGGCCTAAACCCAAGTGTGTATATACACACACACACAAATAGAGGCTTTATTTCTTCCCTTGTCTAGCATAGCAGACACTGAAAAGTACTTTTCAACAATTATTTTCCTCCTCTACAGAGAAGACTTTTAGGCTTGGAGGCGCAGGAGTGAAAGGAGGCACAGTGGTCCTTAGTTAATCTCAGGAGGTTATATTCATATAATACTTTCTGGTTTGTAAAAAGCTTTCACATGTATCTCTTCATGTAACATCAGAAACAAATACCACAGAAAAGTGAATAGAGTTGTCTGTAATGAGTTTGAGTGTAAAATCAGAGCTATTAGCAAATATTTAGGAAAAGTAAAAATTAAAGGAGAAAAGGAAATGGCTAGCTTTGTGGAAATAACATAAATAAAGCTGATTTTAAAGAAATTAAAAGGCTAGAAAAGATTGAGTGGAGAAAGTCTACAGAACTTTGGAATGCTAAAGAAGTTTTAAATTAGACTGAAAAGAAGGAGATAATGAAGGCAATAAAAGATTGTAGGGAACTAATAAAGGGAGAGCTTTATGGTTTTGAAAGTGTCTGGTCAGCCTGTGGTATTTCAGAGCAGAAATCCAGAAAGGGTATTTGAGAATAGATAAGAACACTATGCTGGTGACTGAATAAAACATGGTCAGGTAATTCATCAGAAGCAGAATCCATTCATGAAAATCTGGCAATGCTGGAAGATGGTAATAGGCACTTGAGCACTTCAGAAATCAGTCTTTAAGCACACAGGTGATTTGGGTGAAAACAGAAGATATCAAAAAATTCTTATTTCTTGTGAATAACTCACAGCATTGAGCCTTGACATCACATATCAACACTTTGGATATTGTAAAATCCTTTTCATCAGATACTTAGGATTCCCAATGTGCTTCTGAACAGACACATTTTCTTTTTGAGACAGAGTCTCACTCTGAAACCCAGGCTGGAGTGCAGTGGCACCATCTCGGCTCACTGTAACTTCAATCTCCCAGGTTCAAGCAATTCTCCTACCTTGGCCTCCCAAATAGCAGGGATTACAGGCATGTGTCATCAAGCCTGGCTAATTTTTGTATTTTTTGAAGAGATGGGATTTCACCATCTTGGCCAGGCTGGTCTCAAACTTCTGACTTCATGTGATCTGCCCACCTCAGCCTCCAAAAGTGCTGGGATTACAGGTGTAAGCCATGGCACCCAGCCTGAACAGATACATTTTCTCCTACCACTCAAGACGTGAGTTTCTCTCCTTGTAGGCTGCCTCTAACCTGATCTTCCTGTCCACAATTGACAGGGCAGTTTTGAAACCATGAATAATAATTATAAATATTTGGTATGAATCTTCGGACCTGGAGAAAGTTTAAGCTTAGCTGGCATAAGCCTTGATAAACAGTCAGCTATAAACTGGGGAAGAGGGACACAGATGACGTCTTAGCACTTGGTTAGGCCCAAGATAACTAAAAGGTAAGAAACAAGATGGTAAGTCTTACAGAATGTCTTCAAAATTCATAATAATCATTTTGATCTAAATTGATAGGTTGATTTTTATTTACCTGAATGTGAAAGATTCCCCCTAAAGCATAGCAAAATTAATGTAAACTAACATAATTAACATTGACTAAACAGTGGAGTTCTATGGATGGAGCAATCTCACAATGTCTTAATGATAAAGAAGCTGTTTAAGGCATTCTTGTCATCTGTACTATCATGGTAGAGAAATATGGATTCCCCCACCTCAATTCTGAAAACAGTATGTACATGGCAACAAATACACTAGACTGACCCAGAATCTAGAACCTCAGAGAAGAATACATAAACAAAAATGGCATAAGTTAGAAATTTCTCAGAAATACAGACAACATCAAATTTTTGGAGCTACAAAAGCCATTTTACTGGTACATTTAATAGATGTTTATTAGCACCTATCATGCAAGGCACAATGAAGAGTAAAAGACCTCATCGATCTGACCAATTTGTGAAAGATTCATTAGAGGCAAAATGAATGGTCAGAGCAGCAGCCCCCCCAGATCAGAGCCATCCAACCAGATGTCCTAAAGTGCTAGCTGAGGGCAATTAACAAGTCCAGAAGGCCATTTAAATCCACTGGGTGAGAACAAACTATTTTAGGTCCTACAACTTCCAGACCACTCTCCCATGGCCTCCTATCAAATGACTTCTTCTTCCAATTACTTTCTAGAATGTAGAAGATAACTCATCATCTCAGCCAGACTACATTTTCCCATACCCAATGATGTATAGTGGTAACTAAAGCCCTGGTCCACAACTTCTGTAACCATTAAGGGCTCCAAGGTGGCTTCAGTTCAGTGACAAATGAGCACCAATCTTGGCATGAATACTGTGGGTCACTGTGAAATAATTTTTTTCCCTACATGGCTTCTCTGATGTTGAACAAGGTATGAAGTTCGAGTGAAACCTTTTCCACATGTATCACACTGATAGGGTTTCTCACCAGTGTGGATTTTTTGATGTTCAATAAGACTTCTATTCCGGGTGAAACTTCTCTCACACTCATTACATTTATAAGACATGGGAGCCTCAATATTTTCCCACTGGCTTTCCGTCCTACCCTGACTTTCCCAGGACTCCCCATGCTCAGGATTCTGAACATTTTTATCACCATGAATCCTCTGATGTCTCAGGAGATGTGAATTCCGCCTAAAGGTTTTGCCACACATATTGCACTGGTATGGCTTCTCCCCAGTATGAATTTTGTGATGTTCAAGGAGGCTGCAGCTCTGACTGAAGGTCTTCCCACAGTCATCACACTCATAGGGCTTCTCCCCAGTGTGGGTTCTCTGGTGTTTGATAAGATTTGAGCTGTGACTGAAGACCTTACCACATTCTTCACACTCATATGGTTTCTCACCAGTGTGAACTCTCTGATGAATGACAAGGGCAGAGCTCCCAATGAAGGTCTTCCCACAGTCTTCACATTCATATGGTTTCTCGCCAGTGTGGATTCTCCTGTGTTTAGTCAGGCCTGAACTTTGAGCAAAACTCTTTCCACATTCATGGCAATAATGTCGCTTACTCCCTACAGCATTTTTCTGCTTTCTTTGTAACCTGCCCTCCTGTTCACCAGCTTCTGCACATGTAGGATTCTGGGGAATGTCTTCCCTCAGGTGGCATATCTTCCCATGCTCCTTTTTTGAAAGTTTCTTGACTGGAGGCAAGTCCCTGCTCTCAGTCTGTATTTCACCACCTGAAACAACAAATGGCCAGCAACTGTGGGTTATGCCCTGCCATGGGCGGAAAGCTCTGTGATGAGTACCAGGGAAGCAAGAATTACAGAAGTCTATATATGCCCAGGATGAGGATTTAAGTGCTAGAATAAGGATGGGAATAAAAGGGGAGAACAGGGGTGCTGGGGAGGAGGGAGACCTAAGAATGAGAATGGGGCCACTGGAAGGGTTCAAACTGGGAATGGAGGGAAAGTGGTGAGGACCCAGGACTATGCAGGGGACATATGTGGTGGTTCTAAGCTC
The DNA here is from genome assembly GCF_001698545.2 of Rhinopithecus bieti. NCBI lineage: Eukaryota > Metazoa > Chordata > Mammalia > Primates > Cercopithecidae > Rhinopithecus > Rhinopithecus bieti. The sequence continues at coordinate 920,952 of NW_016809319.1, read as the reverse complement.
TAAGAATAGTAAGGCAGGGCCATGCACCTAGGATTAGATTTTGAAAGGGCTGAGCAGAGGGTGATAGTAACAGGGCAAGTGGAAGGATTTCTGAAGCATCTGCAAGAAATGGCAAAAGCAAAGACTAGAAATTGGTGATGGATCAATGACATGGGCCGTCGTCTCTAACTGTGCCCCAGGCAGAGGCAAAGTTCTCAAACAGAGCTGGCACTGGCACTAGGAGTTCTGAGTTAGAGTCCCCACTATGCCACCAACAAGCTATGAAATTTCAAACAATTGAGGTAATTTACGCCTCTGTACCCTCAACCCTAAGGTCAGGGTCTGCAGTTGATGTCTAAGGTTGCTTCTGGCTCTCACATTTTGAATCCATGGCTCATTTCCTGAAGAGGCCCCCCAGCTTTCCTCTTCAGTCAGGGATAGGAACAAGAGGACATCAACATTTACTGAGCATCTCCTATGAGCCAGACCTGTACTAGGAGTTGTGTCAATTTCACCCCACTTATCCTAACTAGAACACTGGCATGGCAGAGGAGAAAGCAAGGTCAGAAGGAGTAAGAAGCTAGTAGTCAGTAACAGGCTTTCAGGGATGGTGATTCTGAATCCAGACATAATGGGGACTCAACAGCTTCTAACAGCCCAATAGGTTCTAATACACAAAAGAATGCCAAGCAATCTTAAGACAAATTAGTGTCTCAGTCTTACCAAGGGAGACCAGGTTGCTATGGTTCTCCTGCTTTTCATCTCTGTAGATGTTCACCTGAGATGAATCCAGCTGTGTCCACCCAGGAGAGAGGGTCAGAGCCACATCTTCCATTTTCAGCAACCCCTAAAACAATATAGGTAGTCCTAACTAGCTCCTCTTGCCTAAAATTACTCCCAAAGCAAAGAATGAACATCACCTTTAAAGAGCAAGTGTGGCACACCTACACCGATTTAGCTTTATCTCTAATAACGTCTTTACCAAAAACACCTGCCAAATGAAAGAAATATTACACACATTTTAGAATAAGTACTTTCAATAAATATCGAAACAGTCCAGAAAGTGAAAAGGTTTGGAAAACAAGGGTCAGTGCAGCAAAAGGAATGGAACTATGTCGAAAATTTTCAAAAGATTTGCAGTATGCTTTGGCAAAGTGAGGGTAGAGGTTCATTTACATTAATAGTTTTAAAAATACAATGAAATCTAGGACTGAAGGGAGAAAAAATAGGGGAAAAAAGGATACTACAGAGCCTCAAACACTGAGATCTTCAAGCAGGACATGCAAGGCTGCATAGTAAATTGAAATCTAGGTTGAGAAAAGATTGTTCATATTGTAATATAAATAACTTTAAGAGACTATGCCTTATCTGACCTTTCAGGTATAAGTTCTCTGAGGGCAAGGGCCAGGCCTTTATATCCCTCACCAACAGCACAGCTTATTATATTTTAAAAAGCAAAACAGAATGACCATCCCAACAAAACCTTCAGTTTGCTTTTGCGGAACTGCCCTTGTTGAAGAAGAAAAATCACGTTGAGGAAGAGGCTGACCTAAGAAATGTAGTAGGAAAGATCTGAGAAGCACAAATAACATTCCAAGGTTATTGTGAAACAGGAAAATCCTCTTAGGTAGGCACCAAAATGAAGGTAGACAATAATAGGCAACTTTGGGATAGATGAGAAAACTCAAATCCATATAGATCTAGGATAGGGGTGGGGTAGGACCGGGGAGGGAGGAACCTAATGCGGAGCCCAACAATAGTGAAAGGTATAGGGTGCTGGGGAGGGAGAGGAGCTCCAGCTCACCTGGGACCCTGGAGTGACCCTGGAAGCTACCATTGCATCTTCTCTGCAGCACCCTCCCTGGGCAAGCCCAGGAACCTGGAGAACTAAGAAGGAAAGAAGCTCTGGATGAGAACTACCCTAGTATTCAGCCTCCCCGCCTTGCAAAATCCAAGTTCAAAAACTGGGGCAGTAAGTTCTGGCCAATAAGTTTATACAGAATGTGTTCCTTCCAAAAATGCCTGATTCCCACCAGCTCCAGCCCTAGGGCCAAAAGAAATCTGGTGTGCTCTGCAGATATACAAAAACCACGTGCAGAATCCTTGGTAGGAGTGGTGAAATGAAAGCAACATAACAAAGCTTTCCATTTGAAGACCTTTGGGTTTTGAATTTTGCTAGGAGATGGGGAGTAAAGAGGGTTTTTTGTTTTTGTTTTGGTTAAAATGTCTTTAGTAGATGTTAGGATGCTTTCTACTTCAGGTATGAAAAACTAGGAGGAGGCCAGGCACAGTGGCTCATCCCTGTAATCCCAGCACTTTGGGAGGCTGAGACAGGTGGGTTGCCCGAGTTCTGGAGTTCGACACCATCCTGGGCAACCTGGAGAAACCCGTCTGAACCAAAATTATAAAAAATTGGTGGGTGTAGTGGCATGGGCCTGCGGTCCCAGCTACTCAGGAGGCTGAGGTGGGAGGATTGCTTGAGCCTGGGAGACAGGTTGCAGTGAGCCAAGGTCTCACCACTGCACTCCAGCCTGGGTAACACAGTGAGACCCCCATCTCAA
>NW_016809319.1:893986-918182 GCF_001698545.2 Rhinopithecus bieti | reverse complement strand
AAAAAAAAAAAAAAAAAAAAAAAAGAAAGAAAGAAAGAAAGAAAAGAAAAGAAAAAGGAAAAACTAGGAGGAGTCAAATAAGGCTTGGTCCAGAAAGGAGGAAATGGAAGACTGCTTAAATAGAACTTGCTCAGACTCAAAAGAGAAGTAGAAGAAACCTTAGGTTTCCCTACAATAAGTCAATTTGCAAGGGGCAGAAAACAAGTTGGTTTAGGCAAGGAACTCTGCTGAGAAATAAAGATTTCATGTTGGATGGCATGTCCAAGTGTTGTATGTCTTAGGAATCAGCCCAGATATTCACAGCACGTGAGGAACAGCATGGAACACACAGCTGCTTCCTGTTAAGTGATTTTCACTCTTCTAGTTATAGACTACAGGGTTTAGATTTACACTCTTCTATTTGCAGTAGTCCTACTATCTCTGGAATGTTCTGGCTGGCTTTACAAATTCTGCCTTATTTTCTTCATAGCACTTACCAATATCGAAAATTATATTATTATTTGCTATCCTCCCTGCTAGAATGTAAGCTCCATCAAAGCAAGAATTCTGTCTTATTTGTGGCTCTCTCCCCAGTACCTACAACACTGGCTACCACAGATGAGGGCTCCCTAAATGTATCTTTAATGAATGGAAATCACTATGTTGTTTAAAAAACTGATTATTTCTAGACATCAATTTTAATAAAATAGGATTTACTATGTCCTAGTTTGGTTAGGAAAGCTTTTCACCATTGTTTGAAATTTCTCTTTTACACTCAGTCTTAAAATACAGTCTCTCTGTAAAGAGCATATAAAGTAACTGTAAATGGATCTTTTGAGTGATCCTTAAATAAAATTGGATGAAGTCTATAGAATTCATACAACCCAGAAGAGAATACTCACCTCTGTCTTGTAAGGGCTGGGATCCCAGAGATTCATGCTTGAACAGAGCCTTCACTGGCTGGCACTGGTTACTTTGAGACCCTTGAGTTTGTGTCAACAGTGCCATCTTGCAACAGAGCATTTCTTGCCCTTGATCACCAACTGGAACCTAGAAGTCATTATTTTAGTTATCTACCCAACATTTCTATGTTTTCCATGTGCAAGTGATTTCTATTTTCTAGCCACTGTTTCTGAAAGCCTTATGATATTAACACAATTCATATAGATAACAACCCTATGAGCTATTATTTTGGATTTTCGTGATAAGTTGCTGAAAACGGAGATGTGGCCCTGATCCTCTCTCTTGAGTGGACAGCATTTTTATTGTTGTTGTTGTTGTGTCTTTTTTTTTTTTTTTTTTTTTTTGAGATGGAATTTCACTCTTGTTGCCCAGGCTGGAATGTAATGGCATGATCTCACCTCACCACAACCTCCACTTCCAGGGTTCAAGCGATTCTCCTGCCTCAGCCTCCCTAGTAGTTGGGATTACAGGCATGTGCCACCACACCCAGCTACTTTTTGTATTTTTAGTAGAGACGGGGTTTCTCCATGTTGTTCAGGTTGGAATGTAATGGCATGATCTCACCTCACCGCAACCTCCGCCTCCGGGGTTCAAGTGATACTCCTGCCTCAGCCTCCCTAGTAGCTGGGATTACAGGCATGTGCCACCACACCCAGCTACTTTTTGTATTTTTAGCAGAGATGGGGTTTCTCCATGTTGGTCAGGCTGGTCTTGAACTCCCGATCTCAGGTGATCCATCTGCCTCGGCCTCCCAAAGTGCTGGGATTACAGGCATGAGCCACTGTGCCCAGCCAAGGGTGGACAGTGTTTAAGCAGCTTGCCCTTGTCACCCAGCCTGGGCAAGGTGCTTTTAAGCAAGCTGCTTAAATAAGTGGCAATGCTAGGATGGGAGCTCAGACAGAATGACTCCAGATCCCATGTTCTTACCATTACTCTAGGCTCCCTCATATACATCTGTGTGTTTATGAAAACGCTTTGGACACTGGTGCTAAATTCTCAAAGAATACTAATATATTTTCTAATCTGAAAAATGAGGATAATAATTTCTACTTTATGGGGTTTTGGAGACCAGTAAATAAGATCACAGTATGTGAAATCACCTAACACAGGGCCTGGCACATAGTTATGTCCTCATTAAAAGCAGGTTTCCTCCAGACATTTATAGCTAAATTACAGTTTTCAAGTTACTGTTTCATGTGCAGCTCAGAATTTCCCACATCTTTTATGAAGAATGAAGCTAAGAGATTTATAATGACTTCCCACTGCTACACGGCTCGGGTGCAAATAGACCTAAGTCAAGAACCTCGGTATCCAGCTCACCAGTTAGAAGGCTTTGGCCACACAGGTCCTCTGAGGGTGTGTGCACAGGGACACAGGACAATGCGAAGAGGAAATAGTCCCTCATAAAACAGGGAAGAACATGGAGGTAAAAATCGGCCCACTTTCTACCAGAGGTTCATAACCAGTGGTCCATGGACTTTCTCCCAAGTGGTCCATGAACTTAGGACAAAAACTAACCTTATTTTACTGGTCTTTAAGAGAAAGTTAACATTTCCTTCAACTATGAATGGAAGCAACAAATCAAGGTAGCATAAGCAGTACCCAGGACTTTGTCACCAATAGAACCTGCACATGTTTTCACATCACATTACAACCAGGCAAACAGATGCTTATCACCATTCTGAAACTGCCAATTATAAGCCCTGTCCCTAGGTCTTATTATTTAGTGCACTAATAAAAATCCACATATATTACTTTAATACAAATTTAATTCTTTGCTAACTGTATGTCATTATGGTTGTGTTCTTTTGTAATCCTTTATAGTTTGTTTATATATTTAAAAATATAATTCTGAGAAGGAGTCCAGGGACTTCACCTTACTGCCAAGGAGGTTCACGGTACAAAAAGAGATGGAGAACTCCTGGATCTTAAAGGAATGCCCCTCACTCCGATCTGGGATTTCAGGAGGAAACAGACCACAGCGCTCAGATACTAAACCTGTTCTTTCTACCTGCGGCGCCGGTTCATCCAGGTGCCTCTCCAAATACTCCAGTAGCACCACCACCTCCTCCCCGCTCTCTGGATGCTGCTCCCGCACCCAGCTCTGCAGATTTCCCGGCAGGATGGTCAGGAACTGCTCCAGCACCAGCAGCTCCAAGATCTGCTCTTTGCTGTGCATCTCAGGCTGCAGCCAGTGTCGGCAGAGTTCTCGGAGCCGGCACAGCGCCTCGCGGGGGCCCGCAGCCTCCGGGTAGCGGAAGCCTCGGAAGCGCTGGCGGGAGCGTTCGGGGCCCCGAGCAGGGCTGCAGGATGCGCTCACCTCCGCCGTCAAGGCGGAGGCTTCCTCCTTCTCCACCTTCACGGTCAGAAGCCCCGTCTGGTCTTCTGCAGACTGGGCGTCCAGGGCTGCGTTTTTTCTCGGTTCTCTAGCCATTCTGACCCAAGGCAGTACTCGGGTCTCACTCTAGTTGCGACCTGTATATCTTCAGAGGATTCTGGAAAGGTGGTAAATTGTCCAGTAAAACTGCAAGTGGTCCCCCTCCTCTCATGCCCAGAGACCCAGGACACTCCTGAGACGCAGCTGCACAGATCTCTCTTATAGTCCGTGCCCTTGCAGGGTCGTCCTCTGCACTTCACTCTGAATCCCACAGTAAGTATCCCCAAAGGATGTCTTTGGGAGTGAAAGTGATCACTCTCCAGACATAGGAGGGAAATTGAGGCTGGAGCACAGGAAGCCTCGCTGGGAACTAAGGCAACTTCCTGGGCTCTCTAGGAAGCTTCTCTCAGTGGTTGTCTCCGAGTTAACCCTTTAGCTACCCTGTCCTTACCACCACACAAGGGAAGGCAGTTAAGGGAAAGAGAAGCAAAGGATGACATACACTGGATCATAAGAAATAGGACTGAGTCTTTAAATCCTGGAAGGATGCCGCTGTGGCTCATATTTCTTTCCTATGTAAAGCTTGCTTAAGCAGCTGGCATAAAATTAACACTAAAATTGAGCTGGAAAGCAGGGGTTCCCCAGAGCCCTAAAAACTCTGGCAAGAGGACCAGAAACATCAAAGCAGCGGAACACATCACCAGGCACTTGCCTGGAGTGAGCAGTGGCTACCCTTGGTCCTTCCCCACTCACCCCCTTAATCTGTCACTTTTTTCCTCCTCATTAAGGTCAAACTACTTGAAAGAAAGCCCCCCCCACCCCGACTGTAGCCCTCACCTCCCACTAATCCTTAATACACTGTCCCACTCCCCCACTCACCACTTTGCACATTCCGTGGCTGCTTCTCTGGCAATCAGGCTTATGCTGCTCTCCACCTTCAGAAACTCTCTAGTCTCTGGCTTCAGGGATCCCATTCTCTTCTGCTTTCTTCCTTCCTGTTTCTTCCCAGCCCCCATTCACAGTCAAGCACAGTGGCTAGATACACAGGTAGCCAGGTTACCTGTGTAATCCTGGCTTTAACACTAACTGGCTGGGTGAGCTTGGTAAATTATTTACCCTCCCTGTGCCCGACTTTTCCAATCTGTAAATAGGGAAAGTAATAGTAGATAGGGATGTTACAGGCATTAGTAGGGATTAGATAATATTGAGAGCACTCTTGTGTAAACTGCTTAGAACAATGCCTGGCATGTGATAAACTAGGCCTATCCTATAATAGGAGAAAGCCTTGAGAATTCTTTGAACTAGATGGGACTCGATTTTAAGCCGTAATTGACTGTAAGTTATTTGGCTGGACACTTCAGTAAGCCCCTTTCTGCCCAGTGGAATGGAGAAGCTACAAAATGCAAGTTCAGTAATTTATTAGGGGAAAAAATACCATGTCAGTACTTCCCTGAGTTTTTCTTTCTCTGCCTATGCCTCTATGTTCCAAGGATTAGGAAGGGAAAGAACTTAAGAAAATGAGAGGTCCCAAAGACTGTTGCAAATGAAAACTGCTACAAAATATCTTTCTCTTGATGAGCTACCACAGAAGGTAGAGGGCACTCTCCCTGGCGTATCCTTATAAGTGAACTTGAATATAAGTAAGTTTCTAGATCCTAATATTTACAGAAACAAGTTAAGTTAGCAGTTTTCACACTCTGTGTCACAGAAAATCACTGGGGAGCTTTTAAAACATCCTGATACCTAGACTGCAACCAGAATCAATTAAATCAGAGTGTCACAGGATGGGACTCAGGCATGAATAACATCTTTTTGTTGTTTTTGTTTGTTTTGCGACAGAGTCTTGCTGTGTCACCCACAGATAGAGTGCACTGGCACAATCTTGGCTCACTGCAACCTCTGCTTCCTGGGTTCAAGTGATTCTAGTGCCCCAGCCACCTGAATAACTGGGATTACAGACATGCATCACCATGCTGGTCTCGAACTCCTGGCCTCAAGTGATCCACCCACCTCAGCCTCCCAAAGTGCTGGGATTACAGGTATGAGCCACCATGCCTGGCCAACTTTCCTAGGTGATTCCAACGTGCAGGTGAGTTTGAGAGTTAAGGAATTAAATGACACTTTAAAAAATCAATCAGCCAAATCCAGCATGTGGGATATTCTATAGAACAGAATGATGCAGGACAAGTGAGCCCCAAAATTAGGGCTTAGCTCAAGAGGGTGCTTTGCTTTGCCCAGGGAAGAGTTCAAGGGCAAGCCAGTGGTATGAGGCAACAACTTTTATTGAAGTGTCAGTGTATAGCAGCAGCAGAGGTACTGGTCCTTACAGAGCAGGGCTATCCCCTAGGCAGTGTGCCCAGAGTAGCAGCTCAGAAGCAGTTCTGCAGTTACATTTATACCTACATTAAATTATATGCAAATTAAGCATCCGATTATGCAGAAATTTCTAGAAAAGGGGTGTTAACTTCTGAGACACCTGGTCATTGCCATGGAAAGGGGTGGCAACGTCCCTGTGTTGCCATGGCAATGGTAAACTGACATTGCACATTGGTGGGTGTATCTTGTGGAGAGGTGATTTTGCCTCTTCCCTCTTAGCTAGTCCTCAATTTGGTCAGGTGTTGCAGCCCCACTTCTGGAGTTGAATTCTGCCTCCTACCTCATTCCTCCCTCAGAGATTAGATATGCCTTCTTAATTTTAAGCAGGCTGCAGAAGAGCAGTGGTCCATCTTCTGTAACTGCTTCCTGCTTAGTTTATGGGTATAGGCCCTGCCTAGCACTGGAAGAGTACAAATCTCTGGATACCATATCTAAGGGCAGGATGCTTTTATTTTCTGGGTCAGTAGATGGGATGGGTTGGAAGCCTTTTGACAGCATTTTCTTTATCTGGAACTGTTGTAATTTAGAAGACACAGATTTTATAAAGAGGTTAAACAAGCAAGGGCCAAAGATTAGTAATAACAAGATGGCTATTAAAGGTCCTAGGAGAGATAAAAACTAGGTGAGACTTTGAATGGCACTTTTGATAATTGACCAGATATAGTTGGAGTCAGTGCCCTGATTATAGATATGTAACCGGGTAGCTTACTTATAGATCTTGTGAAAGTTAAACTCAATCTTTTCAGAGTTGTTCATACATGTGCAGCAGGTTTTATTAATAACTGCACAGACTACATCTTGTTTGGCTAGTAAATAATCTATACACTGGGGCTGGCAAGTCAGGGGCTCTTCTCTGGGCATTCCAGATACCCATCTTGTGACACTTTTTCAGGATGGGTAACCCTGAAGGGTCAGGTTACTTAAAGCATTGGCTAATAATTGCACTTTTGGCTATTGTTAAACCTCTTTTGCCCTGTCCCTATTGTTGTAAGCTTTAAAGGCCACATTTAAAAGGCTCATAGGGGTTTGAGGTCCTATTGCTGCTTTTTGTATCTTCCTCCTAGTGTAAGGGGCAGATTGAGTAATAAAATGCATACCTAGGAGAACTTGTCCTTTTTGGGAGTCTGGGTCTGCATTAGTATATTTTCTGAGTGTTTCACCAAAATGACCCTGAAATAGAGTGGGATTTTCTCATTTTCCCTGAGTTATCTCTATAACCTTGTCGTAAATGATTGGCTTAACCACACAATTTTTCCTTCACTTTTTTTCTTTTCATGGCACAGCAAGCAAATGGCAATATTTGCAAGTCATGACAAGTTAAATCAAAGAATATGGTAAAATGTATAAACCTTTTTTTTTTTTTTTGATTCTCTGAAAACTGGCCAAATTTTTCCTTGTATAAAACCAAATTATAGATAGACAATGCCCCATGTACTCTAAGTGTTCCTCCATTTCCATCAGCTACCTCCTGCAATGGACATAGGTTTGACTTTAGGGGCTTATATGGTGCCCTACTCCTGGTGGTCCTGGTTGGGCTTACTTTTTTGGGCCCTAGGGGGTAAGGGCTTGGGCTAGTTGGATAAGGGGAAGGGGTGCCTGATGACCTTGAGTTAGAATCGTTCATTAGAAAACTAATGGGACTACCCTCAGAATAGGACTGAGGAGACTTCAGAGAGGGCATAGGCCTTCTACGGGGGAGCTACTTGGAGAGGATCCCTTAGGTGTGGCTTTCTGGTGTCTGGAATTAATGTGAACCACTACAGAGCCACAGAAGCCTGTGCATAAGAGATCTCTATTTTCCTTTTTTTTACAGAGCAAATCTACTTGTTAAATATCACTATGATGTAAAGAACCATGCCTAGGTTCTTTCTCTAGTTTAAATTTACTCCAGTTGTCTACAAGCCACCCTAGCAGCAAGTCTCTTGGGATGCTCACTGTTGTCCCCATGTTTAATAAAGATATCTACAGGAGTTTCAATTACCCTAAGTTTATTTTACTTTTTAAGAACGAGTCTCACTCTGTCACCCAGGCTGGAGTGCAATGGCGCGATCTTGGCTCACTGCAACCTCCACCTCCCAGGTTCAAGTGATTCTCATGCCTCAGCCTCCCAAGTAGCTGGGATTACAGGTGCCCGCCACCATGCCCTGCTAATTTTTGTGTTTTTAGTAGAAATAGGGTTTTGCCATGTTGCCTAGGCTGGTCTCAAACTCCTGGGCTCAAGCGATCCACCCATGTCAGCCTACTAAAGTGCTGGGATAACAGGCATGAGCCACCGCGCCTGGCCTAGTTAGCCTAAGTTTAGCAAATGCCTAGTTACTTTTCCCTTTTAATTTCTCACTTTGTTCTACAGAGAAGGCATAATTGAGGGAGCAAAGTGTTACAAAAGTGCATTATGAGCCGAGCTATGAATGGGCTGTAGAATGTTGAATCTATATTTTGCAGACAGCAAGTGTTATGCGGAGAGAGGCTAAACAAATGGTGACAATGGAAGGGAGAAAGGAAAAGGGGTTGCCCAAGGGGAAATCTCGGAGGCCCTGACTTGCTGGAGAACCTACCTACCAGCAGAGACACTGAAAAAAAATGTTTGGGTAGCCACTTGTTTACTGCTGTAGGTGGTTGGCTGTCATGCCAGGGGATTGGGTATTCCCAGCTTCTTCAACCAAGAGGGCTGAGCAAGGCAGTTATAAGCGAGCACAAAGGAAGGGGACTGCAACTGGCTGTTAGGGAAGTAACTTCTAACTTTAGGGCAGACAAACGTGAGACCAATATTTTCCTAGAGGTAGGGACTGTAATCCACAATCCTAGAGGGAATGTCAATGCTGAAAACCCCAGAGCATCTGCCGGGGCAGCCGAAAATACCAAAACCCGGAGTACCTGAGTTTCAGCCAGTGAGGGTCTCCTCACCCAATACTGAAAACCCCATGGAGGCTGGACATGGTGGCTCACGCCTGTAATCCCAGCACTTTGGGAGGCCAAGATGGGTGGATCACCTGAGGTCAGGAGTTCAAGACCAGCCTGGCCAACATAGTGAAACCCCTTCTCTACTAAAAATACAAAAATTTGCTGGGCCTGGTAGTGCATGCCTGTGGTCCCAGCTACTCGGGAGGCTGAGGCAGAAGAATCACTTGAACCTGGGAGGCATAGGTAGCAGCAAGCCAAGATCATGCCACTGCACTCCAGCCTAGGTAACAGTAAGGCTTGGTCTCAAAAGAAAAAAAAACTGAAAACAAAACATATATTTTAGGACTGAAAATGACTGGTGGAGCAATAAAATGGAGTCAGAGGAGAAAGAACTGGGGGAAGATGTGGCAAGGATGTGCTTCAAAGCACTCAAACAACAGGGGACTTTTAACTGACCACTTATCCAAAGACTTTTACTTCCTATCTTACCCGATATTAGGGGGTGAGGTAGGGGAGCACAAGGAACATTCACTTATCCTCAAGATAAGTGGCTCTGACCGATCTTTCACATGGGACCCAGGTGAAAGTCTCTCCAGATTTCCTCAGCTTAGGTGGGCTCAGCTGTCACATGGGGGACCAAGATGGGGCTGGTAACCCACCGGCCTGCTGGTTGGAGCAGTGGGTCCCATATGAGGCAGCAGCATTATGACCACTTACACATCCACTTGGCTCCACCTGTCAGGGAAAATGGTGGCTCTGGAAAGAACCTCTGGTTACTGTTATAGCTCCGTAGTGTTGGCAGCTCTTTATTGTTAGAGCTCTGGCAGCCTCAGTCACAGACTGCCTTGCCATCTCTCCGTTCACCTTCTCACCAATCACCATCTCTCACTGGTCTCTTGCTGTCTTGCTGACTACTCTCTCTCATCATCTCTTGCCAATCACCACTTCTCTGCTGATCACTGATCATGATCATCTCTTTTGTCTCTCTGCCTTACTACTGTCTTGCCTTCATGCTGATTGCCTCTTTCTCCACTGTCTCTGCTGTCTTCATCCCATCTGGGTTGTCAGATGATGCAGGACAGGTGAGCCCCCAAATTGGGGCTTAGATCAGGAGCGTCCTTTTTTTATTTCTTTTTTATTTCTTTTTGCTTGTTTCATAAAATGTATGAATCAATGGTTCTCAGCTTAATTCAGGAAAGAATTCAAAGGTGAGCTAGTGGTGTTAGACAGCAGCTTTTATTGAAGCAGTAATGTACAGCAGCAGCAGAGGTACTGCTCCTTTGCAGAGCAGGGCTAACCAATAGGCAACATGTCCAGAGTAGTACCTCAGAATCTGTTCTGCAGCCATATTTATACCCACTTTTAATTATATTCAAATTAAGGAGCAGATTATGCAGAAATTTCTAGAGAAAGGGTGGTAACTTCCTGGTCATCAGGTTGTTGTCATGGAAAGGGGTAGCATGGCAATGGTAAACTGACATGGCACATTGCTGAGCATGTCCTACAGAGACATGCTTTTGCCTCTACTCTGTTTTGGCTAATTTTCAATCTGGTCTGGTGTCAGCCCCACTTCTGGAGTCGAGTGAAGGCTCCTACCTCAGAAAGACCTAGATTCTTCAACAAATAAATGGCATTAATAAACATTCAGAGGAGAAAGGGGAACTATAGATTAAAAGACACTGAATAGACTTATAAACCAAATGTAAAGGTAATGGTAAACCTTATTTGGACCCTGATAAGAACAAAACAATTGCAAAAAGACATATTTGAGACAATTGGGAAAATTAAAACACAATGATATTCATGAATTACTATCAATTTAGTTGTCATAATGATACTATGGTTATGTTTTTGAAAAGTCCTTATTTGTTAGAAATTCACGCTGAAATACTTGTCCTTGTAAGCTGATATAATGTCTGGGATTTTGCTTTACAATACTCAGAAAATAAAAGAGGAAGAAAAAAAGAAAACACCACAAACATGATAATTGTTGAAGTTAGGTGAGACACATATGGGAATTTGTCATAATATTCTTTCTACACTTACATATGTCTGACATTGTCCATAGTAATTTTCTTTTAAATTTAAAAAATCCTACCTTCCTTCATTCCTGAATAATTCAGTCCAAAAACCATTAGGTGGGGCCACAGGAGATGGAGGAGGAGGTGGCAGTTCAGCCTAGAGTGAATTAGGACCCCAAGTCGAGTGAGGAGAATGTCACATGGGTGAGAGGAGGAAACTATGGTAGCAAAATTGACATATACATTACTACCATCTATTCCACAGGCCTCATTCCAGTTTCAGCAAGCTGTAACATTTGAGGTCTGAGCCCAACTGAGATAAGTGAGAAGGCATGGGGAAATTGATTATATACAGGAAAGACTGATCAAATAATCAGTTACAGTCATCCTTTGGTATCCTTGGGGGATTGGCTCCAGGACTCTCTCAGGTACCAAAATTTGAGGATGCTCTTTTCCCTAACATAAAATGGAAGAGTATAGTATTTGCATGTAACGTATACCCAGTATACTTTAAGTAGTTTCCAGATGTACTTATAATATCTAATACAATGTAAATGCCATGTAAATATTTGTTACAATGTATTTCTCTATTTGCATTATCTTTTCATCATTGTCAAGAAAAAAAAAAAAAACCCTTTTATCTGAGGACTGCAAGCCCTTTTAAATGATCAGACCCAGAGAAGCACTGATATGCAATAGCACTCATGTCACACTCCCCTCTTGAGCTAAATAATTTCCTCTTGAAGGCACTTGCTTATGTGGGCTCTGCATAACTGTCCTCATTTTGGCTTAAGTGATCTCTTTCAAATAGTATTTTGTGCCTCAGGTTCTTCCTGTTGGTCGACATTGTATTGTTATTTTCAATTTTTTTATTTTAAATGTTTTTTTATCTGTAATTGGTTGAACCCAAGATACAGACAGCCCACTGGTCATATTAGCATCCAGATTTCTCACTGTCAGAGAAGGGAGTTACAAACATAAAAAATAAAAGGCCAAAATGAATCCTGCAGTATTGGGTTAAAATTAAAGGTGTCGGTGTGAACTCAATGTTCCACTATCTGTAGTTACTTACAGAAATAAATATAGACATAGGTATGTAGGTGTGTGTCATATATATACACACACACACACACACACATACACTCACACATATGTAATTCCCACATGAGCCACAGGTCTCTTGGAAATGTTGTCCAAAAGACCACCAGAATGGCTAAATAGTAGAAAAGAGGGCTTTATTGGTTATACTAGTTTTCAAACTGGGAAGAGATCGTCTCTTGCGTGGACCAAAGATACCCTCTTCCAGGAGGGAAAGGACAGGTTGGGCTTTATGCTTCACAGTGTATGACAATAAAGTCATACATATTCAGCAGGTTTGGGGGAAAGCTGGATATATTTATGAGGGGAGCAGAGTTCATGTGCGGTAAGTAAACATAGATGCAACATACATCCCATGTTCACTTTGGGGTGGCGTGGGGTGGGTAGCATTAAAATGAGGGAGAATTTGGCTCTTCATGTCTAAAGGTGAACTACAGGACACTGAGACAGTTTATATGCAGCCCCTATGAGCTGGCTGAAACTGGCTTAACGTCTACAATTGCTAATCAGAAAATAATGCTTGTAAGGCTGGTCTTCTATTCAGTTGGAGTTGTAGTGCTCTGGGTTATAAATCGGAGTTGGGATTTGCCTGATAGCTCCTGTTATTAGGGCGTTTAGTAAGAATATGACTTTTCTTGTAGCCATCGGAATTTAGAAATTTGCTTTACCAGCAAGGCCCTGAACCATCAAACATAAGCAGGTATACATGAACACATGCAGGTAAGGTTAAGATTGTTTCTTAACTTTAAGGTTCATCTTAGTTGATAGAGGTGTGTCTATTTTGGTCTCTCAGATCACAGAGACAAGACTCTAAAAAGATGACACCTTTTTAGCACTGATCAGGGTCGGTGTATTTCAGCCTTCCACTGACAAAAATCTCTTTTCGTTCTCCTAAATCAGAGGAGTCAAGGAGAGGCATTTCCAACTCTTGGAGCTACTGTGGGTTTGAGCATCACAACAAACAACACAAACTATTTGGGAGCAGCTCTTCCTAAGAATATCCCTTCTCCCCACTTCTCTCACTCCCATGTAAGAAATCGTCCATTACCAATAGAATTGATAAAGGGCCTAAAAATTTAAAGAAAGGTAACAAAAGCCAGTCATCAAGACACTAAAGGTAAGGTGCTCCTTATAGGAAAAAAATAATAAATAACAATAATAGGAGATCATTATTACATCATGCTTACTCCATGTAAGGTACTATTTTAGGTGCTTTACATGTATTCATTTAATCCTCGTGGACACAATCCTCACAGCCTTATCTAATGGGTTAGGTGATATACATTATCTCCATTTACAAAGATGTAAAATGCAGCACAGAGAGGTTGCGGATTGGCCAGAAGTTACACAGTTAGCAGGACCCAACCTGACAGGCCAACTCTAAAATCCAGGCTCCTGACCAGTAATGCCAACAGTAATTTAAAGGGCTTTTAATACTGAACTTGTCTCTAAGGGCAGCAAAGATTTAAAGGCTCTCATTTTTTAAGGCCTGTGACTATAACCCAAGAATCACGTCTCCTAGCGAATTAAGGCACCAACCCAGAGAACGGAACCCCAGTCCACAACACGGCCCTGAACAAAAAGGCTCTTCTAGTGAGCCCTTTGTGGAGACCACGGCCCAAAGGCTTCCTGGGAAGACAGGGTTCAGGGAATTGGGGAGGGTCGGAGGCGGGAGGAAATTGGTGAGGGAGGGATTCCCCCCCCCCCCCCCACACACAAACACACACACACACACACACACACACACACACACACACAGACACACAGGGACCCTAAGAACTGCATGACAGGTCAGAGAAGAGCAACCGAAGGAGGCGTGACCGCACATCTATAAGCAGATTCCGCGTGAGCCCACATCTGTAAGCGGGTTCCCAACCGGCTTCTGCCATAGACCACACACTGACAGTGTCGGAAACTAACAAACCATACACAAAGGGCGGAACACAAAGGCCACTTCCGTTCCTCTCTAGCCACCTACCTGACAGACTCTGTGGTTTGCCAGCCCCCAACGCGTCTTCTTCCCTCCAGTGTCGCTGTTAAAATGACTTTTAAAAATGATTCTTTCAGCAAAGGGAGAAAAGGATCAGAGATATGTCTATATTTTGCTAGATTTTTGTGAAGATAGAAGAGATTAATAAGACTTTAATATATATTTGTTTCGATCTTGTATATTCAGAAGAAACCCCAGAGAGATACATTACATTAATAACGGTGGTTATCTATGAGGGATACATTAAATTAATAATGGTGGTTACCTATGAGGATTAGAAACTGGGTAGACTAGGGGATACAGGTAGGAGAAAGAATGATTACTGTATACTTTTAAATATATTTTGAGGTGATTGCATTATCTAATTAAAACAAAGAATGATTACACCACTTTTAATATATTTTGATGTAAATGACTGCATTATTTAATTAAAACATTCAATATAAATGAATAAACCATGCTTTAAAAAATGTGTTGTAGTTTTTGCACAGAAAGCTCAAGATAATCTAACACTTGAATTATTTTGATTAGTAAGAGAGTTTAGCAAGGTTGCTGGATGAGAAACATCAGTATTCACAATTGCTCTTCTGGTCTACCAACAAGAGTTTGAAAATGTAATTTTTAAAAGACAGTAACTACAGGAGCAATGAAATAAAAAGACACCTTAATGAAAACATACAATTTTATTAAGAAAAGGATAAATAATGGCGATACATACCATGTTTATGCATAGGAACATCCAATATGGGAACGATTTCATTCCTTCCTAATTGATACACAAATTAAATGTAATGCTAATCAAAATCCCAGTGAGCCGTTCCATGGAATTTGACTAGCTGATCCTAGACTCATAAGGAAGAACAAAAGAGTGAAAAAGACCCAAGGAATTTTTTGAGCAAACAAAGGAGGTGCTGTAACGTGCCCTACCTGATATTAGGATTTATTATATATGTACAGTAGTTAGGTAGTTAAGCCAGTGTGGCATCAGCACAATTATAGACAAGTAGACCAATAGAACAGAACTAAAGGCTGAGAAGCAATTAGGCATGTATGGATGCTTGATATGTAACAGAAGTAGCATTAAAACTCAGTGGGAAAAGAAAGGGCTACTTGATAAAAGATATCCAAATAGAAAAAAAAAAAAAGTTTGGTTCATACATGCACAACAATTAATTTCTATGAAGATTTAAAAGTCAAAAAGCAAAACTGGCCAGGTGTGGTGGCTCATGCTTGTAATCCTGGCACTTTGGGAGGCCAAGGTGACTAGATTGCTTCAGCTCATGAGTTTGAGACCAGCCACAGCAACATGGCAAAACCCCATCTCTACAAAAAGGGAAAAAATTAGCCAGGTGCAGTGGTGTGCACCTATAATCCCAGCTACTTGGGAAGCTGAGGCAGGAGGATCCCTTAAGCCCAGGAGTTTGAGGTTGCTGTGAGCTATGATCGCACCATTACACTCCAGCCTGGATGACAGAATGATACCCTTTCTCAAAAAAAAATTTAAATAGAAAAATCTTGACACTTTCAGAAGAAAATTAGGAGTATTTCTTTATGATCTTAAGTAAAGCAGGAATTCTTTTAAAATCCATAGCACATACTGTGAAGAAAAAAAATTAGTAAATTTGACCTCATTAAAATTTAAAGCTATATCAAAAGACACCAGAAACATGTGGAAAAACAAAAAGACTGAAAGAAGATATTTGCAACCCATATAATCAACAAAGATCAATAGCCAGAATATATAATGAACTTCTATGTATGAACAAGAAAAAAGCCAACAATCAAACAGAAAAAAATAACAAGGAATACACACAGGCAATTCACAGAGGAGGAATCTTAAATGACCAATTAACATAAGCAAAGATCCTTAACCTTGTTATTAGAAAAGGCAAATTTTAAGCCAGTTCATACCTATACCTTAGCAACATGTAAAAGTGTTTCAATAATATTTGCTAGTAAATGTGTGAAAAAACTCTTACACAGCTGATGGGTGTATAAATTCATACATTTATCTTAAAAAGCGATTTCAAAATATTTTGTAAAGTTGAAAATGATATACATATTACACCTTAGGACTCAATAAGCTTTAAATTATTTAACCTTTTACAGAACAAGAATGTTGAATTACTCTTCTGGGCTGGACACTATTTTAGGTGTTCAGGATACAACAGTGGCAAAAAGGACAAAGGTCTCTGCCCTCATAGTGTTAATATTCCAGTGGAGATTGACAATAGAATAAACCATAAGCAGAATGCACACATAAACTTTAATAGAAAGTTACGAGAATGATGGTTTTAAAAAAAGAAAATCAGGATACAAGATTTTTTTTTTAAACCAGTCTATTCCTCGGACTGTTTATGCAGCTGGTGACCTTGAAAGATAATGTCTTCCCTTGTACAATTACCAGGCTTACTCAATCCCTTGCTATAAAAGCTACAGATTCCCTAAGCTCAGGCTTCTCTGGATGCAACACAAACCCACTGTGTGCATAGCATCCATCTGGGCCCATGATGTCACCTTCTTGAGACTTGGTGGCAGTGGCAACTGATGCAAATATGATAGCTGCTTGATATCTATGAGTAACAAATAGCAGACTTGCTATCTATGGGAAATAGACTGGTAAAAAATGATCAGGGACTTACATCCTTGGCACATATAGCAAGATGCGCAGAAGCACAAAAGGCCCAAGGGGGACCGTCTCTCCTAATAAGGTTTTTTTGGTTTTGTTTTTTATAGAGATGGAATCTAGCTATGTTTCCAAGACTAGTCTCAAACTCCTGGCCTCAAGTGATACTCCTGCTTCAGTCTCCCAAAGTGCTGGAATACAGGCATGAGCCACTGGGCCTAGACTATCCTAATTGGGAAAAAAATAACAATTATAACTTTGAAATAGTAGGACTGTTTGGGGTGGGTTATTAATGCAGTAGAAAAAGGCACTGAAATTCTGAAGGCAGTGTAAAAGTCATAGGGCCTCCTTGTAATCATAAAATTATTTTGTTTCTGACTTAGGCAATTTGTGTTATATGCCAGATTCCAATAACAGGCTAAGCTAGTGCCTTGTTAGTAGAGTAAAATCAAATCTCAGACCCCCAGAACCTAAGATTGCACCTACCAGTTCTTGTTGAAGCCCCTCTGGTCTTGCTTGTTCTTGTGTCCATTACTCTGATTATGCATAAACATATATTTCACAATTGGGAGCACTATTTATGAATTTTCCTTACACTCGTTCACTCCCTTTCAGTCTTATGATGATAGAGCTTGCATGCCTAACTATTTTTTTTATAATTATAATTCCCTTAAGGCATAAACATGTACAGGGATAGTAGGCCAGTACTCACTATAGACATATTTTAACTTCTGCACAGCTTTTGCCCCTTGAGTAGTAGTTGCCTTGTTTATAAACTGCTCATCTGCTTTTTTCATTCTTGTCTTTTACTTGTCTCTCACGTCTCATCCAATTAATCAGGAAATCCCATTAGAACTACTTTCCCAATATATCTACAAACTAAATCACTTCGCACCATCTCCACTGCTACCACTGTTTTTCGTTACCATTATATGTTCCCGGAATTACCGCAGTAGCCCGCTACTGAGTTTTCTTGCTTGCACGTTTGTCTCTCATATGGTTTATTCTCAACACAACAACTACAGTGATCATTTTAAACCCCAAGCCAGATCTTAACTTTCCTCTATCGAAAAATATCGAATGGTTTCTCATTTACTCAGAATAAAAACCAAAGTTCTTACAGTAGTTTTTGAACCCCTATGTAACCTGGCTACTTGCCTCCTCTCTGACCAGATTTTCCATTGCTCTCCCTCATTCACTTTGCTCCAGCTACAGCCAGTGAGCTGTTCCTTGAATGCTAGACATACTCTCACCTCAGAGCTTTAGCAGTTGCTGTTTGCTCTGCCTGGGATTCTATGCTCCCCATAACCACATGACTGGCTCTCTCACCTCCTTCAGGTTATCAGTGAGGTCTTCCTCATCACTCTATTTAAAATTTTCACCCTCTGTTGCCTGATGGAAGTCCCTGTCCTCTTTCCCATAGTACTTGTTACCACCTATGTACTTTATTTTTTAGTTGTTTGTTAATTGGCCGACATCCCATAGAAGTTATGTGAGTGTGAATGCAGGAATTTTTTCTGCTGTTTTGTTTATTGTTCTAATACTGACGGCTCCAGTACTGCACATGGTACACACAAGGTAAACATTTGTTGAATGAATTAATCAGAAATTTGAGTTGATCAATGAATGATCACCTCAACACAAATCCACTTCATTCACATTCCACATTCCACATTCTCATAACACCCCAGCCAGTTCTTTTTTGAACTGACTCTCATTCTGTTCTTTTCGCTCTTTTCCTTATCCTACATATATACTTACTGCCTTTTTGCCAGTGTTTCCTCTTTTGGCCACTGGCACCACATCTTTCTCCTTTCTCATGTTCTCCTCATATTATGCCTTCTTCATATACTTTTCAGATAAACACAAACCTCATACTCATATTTTATTAGGAAGATTTTTCTCTCCTATGATAAGCCCCTTCTTTTCATTGGATTATTGTTTCCAATGGTAAGGTGAAGACTGAGAAAAGGACAGCAGCTCCAGTTAAGGAAATTACAGAAAACAGAATTATATGGGAAGGTATGTGGAACACTCAATGGGAGCATGTACCAGGATTCTGAGTGTGGAAAAAAAATGGATCAGATTAGAACATCAGCAGGTGACTTTTACATTTAAAAAAATGACACAAATGTAATGAATTTGGGAAAAGCTTCGTCCAAAATACAAGCCTCATTTACGACTACAGCATTCACCTGGGAGAGAAACTTCTTAAATGTGAAGTGGACAGAGAAGTTTTCTCTTCATGATTGGTATTCTGTTATCACCAGAAAATACACTCTGGATTTAGACCTTAAAAATGTGATTAGTGTGGGAATGCTTTCAGTGGGGTTGTCAGTTTTGTTCTGTATCAGGGACTCCACAGTAGAGATACATCTTATCCGTGTAAAGAATGGGGAAAGGCCTCCATGAAGAGGTCAAGCGTCATTCAACATCAGAGTGTTCTCAACAGGGAACTCTGTCTTTTAGAAAAAAGATGTCTAGATGTCTTCTAGACATCTACATGTCTTCTACAAAAACTTAGGTGTCGAAGCACTGAAAATGAACAGAAGATGAGCTAATACCAGAGGCTCCAAAATGCAGGCAATACAACCTACTACTGAAGAGGAGAGTTAAATTCCATACCTCCGAGGCAGTTTCTTGGGAATAAAACTTTCTTTTTTTTTTTTTTTTTTTTTTTTTTTTTTTTTTTTTTGAGATAGAGTCTCACTCTGCTTCTCAGGTTAGAGTGTAGTGGTGTGATCATGGCTCACTGCAGCCTTGATTTCCTGAGCTCAGGCAATCCTCCCACCTCAGCCTCCCAAGTAACTGAGACTACAGGCACATCCCACCATGGCCACCTAATTTTTAAATTTTTTGTAGAGATGGGATCTCACTATGTTGTCCAGGATGGTCTCAAACTCCTGGACTCAAACAACCCTCCCACCTCGGCCTCCCAAAATGCTGAGATTACAGGCATGAGCCACTGCACCCAGCCTTGAATCAAAGTTTCTAGAAAGCCAATTTTAAACTTCCTAGAAAGCCCATAATTAAACTTTCTAGAAATGTTTCTAGAAATCCCATAATTAAATTTGCTAAGGAGCAAACTATTCGTTGTTGGTGTTTAAACCTTAAACAATTGATTATGGGTGTTAAGAGCTTCTGCCTTTTCCCACAGCTTCTCATCCTTTTTTCATTCATATTTTCTGCCACTTGTGTTCATGACATTCATCATTATATTGAATATTACACAAGATCTTTGATTAAACACTGAGGTCTCTAAAAGTCCCACAAGGGGTACATTTCTTCTTGTCTTGTGCTTAAAAGTATAAAAACTTAATTCTGACACATCCTAATATTATGATCAAATTAATTGTCCAAGTAACAGTTGAGATGTTGGCTATAAATGTTAGAGGGCATCTGATCCTTCTAGGGATCAGAACAACATAGAGGGAAACAATTCTCCCAATTCCACAGAAACTTTGAAGATGTCTAATTCTTCAGGTATTTTTGACTCACTTAGTACCAATCATAGAGATCTTAACAAACTGTTACAATACAAGCTGGATATTGTTCCAACAATCCACAGCATATTTTTTCTAGTTCTGTATGTTCTTTGTGGGACTATAGATGACTCGTGGAATTTCCTTTATATGTTAAATGGGGGAAAAATGGGATGATCTTTTGTCTATCACTTATCTTTAAACAGTGCTGGAAGGATAAGGCAAGAGAGGAATTTAGGTCACAAAATTTAAGAGAGTGGGTTCATCCTTACACTTTGTGCCCTCAATGCCTCTTTTGCCACACTCTAGCCCCAGCCCCGTGTTTAATTAACATTAGAGTTCATTAAAACCTTTTATATTTATCTCTTTGATCCTTACAACAGCTGCTAAGTGGCTTTGCTAAGAGTTTACACATATCCCTTGACACCTGATTCTTAACTTGCATTACCACTTTCTCTCTTGAAAACTTTGTATTTAAATAACATTGTTTCTAAGTGAAAGGGTTCTTAATTAATTATTATATAATCTGCTCATCTGTGTATGTTTATTTCATACCAGATACAAAGTAGAGTTATAGAATCTACAAAATAAATGAAAAATGTAGTCCTCGACCTTGTGATGCCTAGAAATTTGCCAGAGAAAAGGGCAAGATTTAAAAATACAGGAAATAACACTAGAAAGTGCAGAGAACTTGAATATGACTTTTGAATGTGGGTGGTGGTAAAAGAACATGGAGTTTAGAGTCATAATGTGTTTGTCTCCTCCATCCAATGTAGATTTAGGTGACCTTGGGCATATCCAATGAGATAACCCTTGTAAAAACACTTTAAAATGTAAATCAGAATGTTGAACAAATGTTAGTTGTTTTTACTTATTATCCAAATCATGAATTAGGTTATTTAAAAATGGAAAGAATTTTATGTGGTAGAGTTCATGTTCTTCCTGAATAGCTTTGGTGTTTTTCTTTTGTTTTTATTTTGAAACAGAGTCTCACTGTGTCACCCACGCTGGAATGCAGTGGTGTGATCTCAGCTCACTGCAACCTCCACCTCCCGGGTTCAAGTGGATTGAACCTCAGCCTCCCAAGTAGCTGGGATTACAGGTGCCTACCAACACACCCAGCTGAGTTTTGTACTTTTAGTAGAGGTGGAGTTTCACCATGTTGGCCAGGCTGGTCTCAAACTCCTGACCTCAGGTGATCCACCTACCTTGGCTTCCCAAAGTGATGGGATTACAGGCGTGAGCCACCGCACCCAGCCGGTTTATTGTTTTTCAAAAGTAGTGTGCTAGTAAAAACTAGCCGGGCGTGGTGGCCGGCGCCCGTAGTCCCAGCTACTCCGGAGGCTGAGGCAGGAAAATGGCGTGAACCCGGGAGGCGGAGCTTGCAGTGAGCTGAGATCCGGCCACTGTACTCCAGCCTGGGTGACAGCGAGACTCCGTCTCAAAACAAACAAACAAACAAACAAACAAACAAACAAACAAAAAACAAAAGTAGTGTGCTACTAGTAATGCTAAGATTCTGGTGGGAGCCTTGAAACTTATCCTATTAATATCTACTGTTTAAAAAAAGTGACCTATTCATGCAATTAAAATTAGCGTCAAGGCTCGTCAGCTTTACTTTCTTTTCCTTTCTCTGAATTAGGCCCTGATATGCACTTTTCCTCAATTTTGCTAATTCTAATGTCATGCCTTGACTTCATCCCCACTGGACAAGGAATATTTGATTGATAATGGGTTCTCATCTATGAGCATAAGCTTCCTCTCCCACACCTTTCTTACAGCTATTCTCACTTGTTGCTCACCCCACTGCTTCTCCTGGTTCAGGAGTTCAGCATTGAGACTGTTCTTCCCTCTCTTTCCAGTGTTCCTCCATACTCAGGCACCTCTGATAGCTTTGCACACCTCTATTAAATTCTGGGTTGATGAAAAGGCCCAAAGTAAACATGTGAGCTGGATGGGAATTTGGACTGTCTTAAATGACTTGTTTCTCAACATATGTAGACTTGCATTTTGCCCCTGAGTCTGCTACATCCAGTGCAATTAGGAGACTGAGGGTAGAGTGAACTGCAAGGGAATGGCATACAAGGGACCATTTATTTATCATGGTGTTTCTCTTAGGTGGAACAATTACATTGGCTTCATCTACTTACTGTTCTCTTCCCTAGGTCATTCCACTCTAGGCAATATGCAGGCCTAGAACTAAGGTAAGACAAGTGAGGCTTGCCTTGGGTGGAAAATTTAACAAAATGCCAAACTTATTAGTTAAGATAAATAATATTTTAATAAATCAAAATTAATGCAATGAATCCATGATAAGCAAAATATCAAAATTATAAAGTTGGAATCATTATTACTGGATTTTTTATTTTGCTTCAGGTCTCAATATAGCTAGGCAAAGCACCATTACTAATCCTGTCTTTATTTAAACTTTTGATATTTTGTTTGAAACAGGTCTTACTGCTGAACATCCTGCTGGATCAAAGCCTTTGCATTTGTGTTCCCTCCACTGGAATGCTCTTCCTGTATATCAGCAAAGGTAGCTCCCTCGTTTCCTGTAGATTTTGATTCAAAGGACACTTTCTTGGTAAGATCTTCCTTGTCCATGCCACCTAAAGTTTTTATCATTACCTGCCGCCCCCCCCACACACATATGTACTTCATATTTATTTTCCCTTTTCAAAAATTTTTCCAATATTTACTACTATCTTACATTTTATTTCAATTGTTTTGGTTTAATGGCAGAGATTTTTATTTTGTTCACCACTGTATCTCCAGTGCTTATAAGTGTGCCTCCACAAAGAACACACATTTCATGGATGCATACAAGTGAACAGATGGAGAACAGCAGGCAGCTGGTAGTATTATGGGGAGGTGATAAAGGCAACATCTGCAGCAAGCTTGTCCAAGGCACGCAGCCCAGGATGGCACTGAATGCAGTCCAATACAAATTCGTAAACTTTCTTAAAACATTATGAGATTTTGTGTGTGTATGACTTTTTTCTTTTTCTTTTTTAATTTTTTTTTTCACCTAACCCTAACCCTAATCCTCTAACCCTAACCCTAACCCTACTTTTTTTTTTCTTTCTTTTTTTTTTTTCCTTTTAGCTCATCAGCTATCATTAGTGTTAGTGTATTTTATGTGTGGCCCAAGACAATTTCTTCTTCCAATGTGGCCCAGGGAAGCCAAAAGATTGGATACCCCTGTTCTAGAGCTTTACTGCCTAATACAGTAGCCATTAGGCACACGTGACTATAGAGCACTTAAAATGTGGCTCATCTAAACTGAACGAGCTGTAACTAAAAAATACACACTGGATTTTGTAGACTTAGTAGTTTTTGTTTTTGTTGTTGTTGTTGTTGTTAAATACATAATATGTTAATAATGTTTTGCACTGACTATATGTTGAAATGATTACATTTGGGGTCTATTGAGTTAAATAAAATATATTGTAATAAGTTAATTTTATTGATTTTTACCTTTTTAAATGTGGTGACTGAAAAAAATGTAAAATTACGTATGCAGTCGCAATTGTAATTGACGTTGTATTTCTGTTGGACAGCGTTGGGCAGAGTTATTCAACATTCCTAGAGAAACCTGGAAAATGGCTTAGGTGGCTCATCACTGCAGAAGATGGATAAGCCGCGGTTTCAGATCTTTGGTGGTTTGTGAAGGGTCGACGAGGCTCTAAGGACTTGTCTCTCAGCAGAAGCTGAGGCCCGGGGCTCTAGGGAGCCAGGATGCCAGGAGGGACCCTGGACAGGGACTTTGTGGAAGGGGGACCTCTGCCTCGGGGTTCGGTGGACAGTCAGCCTGAGGAATCCCCACCTCCTGCCCACCCGTGGTCCATTTCCTTTCCTGGAGTTGGGATCCTATTCTGCAGTCTGATGACTCCTGGTGCTTGGGAAACTTTGAGTTATAGGCACGGCTAGACAGAGTGGGTTTCAGAAGTCTGGCTTCTTCGACCGCCCCCGGCAGGAAAGGAACTTAAAGGAAAGAATCAAATTTCTTTTGTTTGTCTATCCAGGAACCAGGGTCATCCTGGAGAATCCATCCTGGTTTTTTCCACTCCAAAAACAGGCTGATTTTATCTAAATCAAGGTATTTTATCTAAAGCAAGAATGTTGAGATTTGGAGGTAGGATAGGTGAAAGATGATGAAAAGTGTATTCTTGTGGATTGCAGAATTATGACAAAGCTCCATCCAGCATCTCAGAGTTGTAAAGATGAACTGAAGTAACTTCTGAAAAGTGACTACACACACAGTGCTTCAAAGCTGTCAATTTCAGTATCCCACAGGACACTGTGGTTGACTACCAAATGTCCGGTCCCCTATTCTGTCATGTTAAGAGATTCTTTGTTTTTTTTTTTTTTTTTTTTTTTTTT
>NW_016809319.1:888807-893611 GCF_001698545.2 Rhinopithecus bieti | reverse complement strand
TTTTTTTTTTTTTTTTTTTTTTTTTTTTTTTTTCTGGATAACAATGTGCCCACTTAAAAATATTTACCTCTCCAAACACTTGAAGATAGTGGAAGCCTTTTGACCCAGTTCTAGACACTGAGATGAAAGCAAAAGCACTGAACGGAGTTTTTAGGAAAACTGTATAATTTGTCACCAAAAAAAGAAAAAAAGAATGACTCAACCAGCCCATACCTTTGGCCCTTCTTTCTTCCTAGAATTTAGAGAGGAATCCCTTGGTAGAATAGCCATCTTTTCATGAGGAGGCAACCATGAAGATGAAAGCCATTTGCTGGAGGCAGAAAGTTATTGAAAAATATTGAAGCAGAAAGAGAATAAACATGGAACATTCATGATGTCATGGAGCTACTATAACCACTTTGAACTGCCCCTAAGAAGACA
Source organism: Rhinopithecus bieti (assembly GCF_001698545.2). NCBI lineage: Eukaryota > Metazoa > Chordata > Mammalia > Primates > Cercopithecidae > Rhinopithecus > Rhinopithecus bieti. Next base: position 893,191 of record NW_016809319.1, on the reverse strand, counting down.
CAAATTTTGGCAAGGTAGGGTGGCTCATGCCTGTAATCCCAGCACTTTGGGAGTCCGAGGTGGGCGGATAACCTGAGGTCAGGAGTTTGAAACCAACCTGGCCAACATGGTGAAACCCCGTCTCAACTAAAAATACAAAAAATTAGCTGGGTGTGATGGCCGGCGCCTGTAATCCCAGCTACTCAGGAGGCTGAGGCAGGAGAACTGCTTGAACCTGGGAGGCGGAGGTTGCAATGAGTTGAGATTGTACCACTGTACTCCAGCCTGGGCGACAGAGCAAGGCTCCGTCTCAAAAAAAAAAAAACAAAAAAAACAAAACAAAAAAAAAAACAAAGACACAAATTTTAAACTGGTTGGCTACTCCTTGTATTGACACTTTCTCAGTAAGTTTATCTCAGTGATTCATGTTCATTGGGATACCATTTCAGTAATGATCAGGTCACTAGCAAGGACTTTTTAGAAAATGTATAAAAATAAATGTCAATGACTTGAAAGTCTTTTAAAGGAGGCATATATTACTCCAAGTTCTTTCTTAGTCTTTGCCAAAATACCCAATTTTTGCCCAGTTTTAATCACTGAACAGACAAAATATTTATGCAGTTTAAAAATTTTTTTAATAGATTTAGTGGGTACAAGTGCACTTTTGTTACATGGATATATTGCATAGTGAAGTCTGGGCTTTTACTGTACCCATCACCTTAATAGTGAACATTGTACCCAATAGGTAATTTTTTTTTTTTCTTGAGGCAGAGTCTCACTCTGTTGCCCAGGCTGGAATGCACTGTCACGATCGTTGCTCACTGCAGCCTTGACCTCCTGGTCTCTAGTAATCCTCCCACCTCAGCCTCTCAAGTAGCTGAGACCACAGTTGCATGCTACCACACCTGGCTGATTTTTTATTTTTGCAGCAATGGCGTCTTTCCATGTTGCCCAGGCTGGTCTTAAAATCCTGGGCTCAAGCAATCTGCCTCAGCTTCCCAAAGTGCTGGGATTATAGGTTGAGCCACTGTGCCTCGCCCCAATAGGTAATTTTTCAACCTTCACCCCCCTGCCACCCTCCCACCATCTGGAGTCTCCAATGTCTATTATTCGCCTCTGTATATCCATATGTACCCATGGTTTAGCTCTCCCTTATAAGTGAGAACATGTGGTATTTGACTTTCTGTTTCTTAGTTATTTCACTTAGGATAATGGCCTACAGCTCCATCCATGTTGCTGCAAAAGACATAATTTCATTCATTTTTGTGGCTGATGTAGTATTTTTATTTTTACCTAACCTTATGCTATAAACACTATCCCATGTCAGTTTTTAATTTTTGCTTTTGTCTTAGGTGCTTCAAAATGGTTCTCATTAGTGAATGTCTCATATTGACATAAAGCAAAATATTGCCTTTATTTTTTTTTTTTTATGGGTAAAGGTCACTAACTATATGTGTAAAGGCAGTCTGAAGTAATTTGGAAAGGAACTGAATTCCAGTTTGTCTCCAGAACTCTATAAATTTGCTTACTAGAAATTTCTTTCTTTCTTTCTTTCTTTCTTTCTTTCTTTCCTTCTTTCCTTCTTTCCTTCTTTCCTTCTTTCCTTCTTTCCTTCTTTCTTTCTTTCTTTCTTTCTTTCTTTCTTTCTTGAGATGGAGTCTCGAGCTCTGTCACCCAGGCTGAAGTGCACTGGCACAAACTCAGCTCACTGCCACCTCCGTCTCCCGGGTTCAATCGATTCTCCTGCCTCAGCCTCCCAAGTAGCTGGGACTATAGGCATGTACCACCACACCCAGCTAATTGTTGTACTTTTAGTAGAGACAAGGTTTCACCCTGTTGGCCAGGCTGGTCTGGAACTCTTGACCTCAAGTGATCCACCTGCCTCCATCTCCCAAAGTGCTAGGGTTACAGGCATGAGCCACCATGCCCAGCCAGGAATTTCTTAATAATAAGTATAGATTGGGACAAACTAATGTTAAGTGCCTCCTGGTGTAATGCAATAAGAAATATATAATATCGCCTATGTGATCAGCCAAACAGGATTACCTTGAATTCCACCTTGAAGAAACCATCAGATACATTTCCATTGTGAGATATTTAAAAAATCACCCTGGACTCTTCAAAACTATGTCAAGAAATTTTAAAAAAGTTGAGGGGACTGTCTTAGTCCCTTTGGACTACTATATCAAAATGCTATAAACCGGGTGGCTTATAAACAACAGAAATTTATTTCTTGCAGGTTTGAAGGCTGAGAGGTCCAAGATCAAGGTGCAGGCAGATTTGGGGTCCATTAAGGGCCGGCCCTCTGGTTCATAGATGATACCTTCTAGCTGTGTCCTTACATGGTGGAAGGGGCAAGGCAGCTCTCTGTGGCCTCTTTCATAAGAGTACTAATCCCACTCATGAGGGACCTGCTCTCATGACCTAATCACCTCCCCAAAGCCCCACATCCTAATATCATCACATTGATGATTAGATTTCAATATATGAATTATGAAGGGACACACAGAAAAGCACCACTGCTTTTTCTGCTAAGTCAGGGGTTAACCAACTGCTGCCTACAGACCAAAATTGCCCCATGGCCTGTTTTTTAATGGTCTGAGTGAGGAATTATTTTGTATTTTTTAATGTCTGGGGAAAATCAAAAGAATAATAAAATTTAGTAACATGAAAATCATATGAAATTCACTTCAGTGTCTATAAATAAAGTTTTGTTGGAACACAGACCAGGCAGAGAAACTGTTCTAGATTATGGAGACTATAGTGTTACGATAAATGTTATGCATGATCCTTGAATGGATTCTAGATTTCAAAACACACACAAAATACCCAGTCCCACCTCAAGGACATTTTTGGAACAACTGAAGAACTTTGAACATACCTTCTATGTTTTGAGGGTAAGGATGATATTGTGATTATGAAGGAAAATGTCCTTTTTATGCATTCATGACTGAAATAGTTAGAGGTGAAGCATTATAATGTCTGCAATTTTCTTTCAATTGAGTAAGAAACAAAATCTTAACAACTAGTGAATCTAGATAAATGATATATGGGTGTTTGAACTTTTCTGTGGTTTGAAAGTTTTTAAAATAAAAATTGGGTGCTGGGCATGGTGGCTTATGCCTATAATGCTAGCACTTTCAAAGGCTGGATCGGAGGGTCACTTGAGCCCAGGAGTTTGAGACCAGCCTGGGCAACATCTGTCTAGAGACAGGGTCCAGCTCTACAAAAAATTTAAAAATGAGTTGGGCATGGTGGCACACACTGTGGTTGCAGGTACTCGGGAGGCTGAGATGGAAGGATCACTTAAGCCCAGGAGGTCAAGGGTACAGTGAGCCATGATAGTGCTACTCCACTCTAGCATGGGCAACAGAGTAAGATCCTATCTCAAAAAATAATAAAATAAAAACTAGAGGAAAGATTTATGAAAAACAATTTTGAGAAATTTTAAGAAAGATAGTAAAATGTTATCTGTGAGAACAATTCCATTTTAGCTGAGCATTCAACATCTGGTACTTAATGATTAAAATGTATTGTTATTTCAAAAACTGTCCCTATTTTCTTAAAGTTCTTCAAATATATTTCTATGCTCTATACAAATGAATATTTGCTCATCTATAAATAAAATTTAGGAAATAAAAGCCCATCCTCCCATTAAAAAAGGTATGGTAGGCATTTATTTTTATCCCTGTAAGCATACTTTTTGCACCACTGCTTTTCTGCTAAGTCAGGGGTTAACCAACTGCTGCCTACAGACCAAAATTGCCCCATGGCCTGTTTTTTAATGGTCTGAGTGAGGAATTATTTTGTATTTTTTAATGTCTGGGGAAAATCAAAAGAATAATAAAATTTAGTAACATGAAAATCATATGAAATTCACTTCAGTGTCTATAAATAAAGTTTTGTTGGAACACAGCCATGTTCATTCACTTACATATTGTCTATGGCTACCTTTGACCTACAAGCACAGAATCCTAATTAAGCAAAATGTTATTCATCCAAAAAACAATTTCATTCTTCCCGTTAGAAAATATGCATTACAGAGGTTCCAAGATGGCCGAATAGGAACAGCTCCAGTCCACAGCTCCCAGTGTGAGTGACACAGAAGACGGGTGATTTCCGCATTTCCAACTGAGATACCGGGTTCATCTCACTGGGGCTTGTCAGACAGTGGGTGCAGCCCATGGAACAGGGCGGGGCATTGCCTCACCCAGGAAGCGCAAGGGGTCAGAGAATTCCTTTTCCTAGCCAAGGGAAGCCATGACAGATGGTACCTGAAAATCAGGACACTCCCACCCTAATACTGCACTTTTCCAAAGGTCTTAGCAAACGGCACACCAGGAGATTATATCCCGTGCCTGGCTCGGAGGGTGGCCCGCCTTCACATCCCTGCTCACTGCTTATA
>NW_016809319.1:821559-886152 GCF_001698545.2 Rhinopithecus bieti | reverse complement strand
GATCTAATTAAACTAAAGAGCTTCTGCACAGCAAAAGAAACTACCATCAGAGTGAACAGGCAACCTACAGAATGGGAGAACATTTTTGCAATCTACTCATCTGACAAAGAGCTAATATCCAGAACCTACAAAGAACTCAAACAAATTTACAAGAAAAAAAGCAAACAACCCCATCAAAAAGTGGGCAAAGGATATGAACAGACACTTCTCAAAAGAAGACATTTATCCCCCCAACAGACACAAGAAAAAATGCTCATCATCACTGGCCATTAGAGAAATGCAAATCAAAACCACAATGAGATACCATCTCACATCAGTTAGAATGGTGATCATTAAAAAGTCAGGAAACAATAGGTGCTGGAGAGGATTTGGAGAAATAGGAACACTTTTACACTGTTGGTGGGACTGTAAACTAGTTCAACCATTGTGGAAAACAGTGTGGTGATTCCTCAAGGATCTAGAACTAGAAATACTATTTGACCCAGCCATCCCATTACTGGGTATATATGCAAAGGATTATAAATCATGCTGCTATAAAGTCACATGCACACGTATGTTTATTGTGGCACTATTCACAATAGCAAAGACTTGGAACCAACCCAAATGTCCATCAGTGATAGACTGAATTAAGAAAACATGGCACATATACACAATGTAATACTATACAGCCATGAAAAAGGATGAGTTCATGTCCTTTGTAGGGACCTGGATGAAGCTGGAAACCATCATTCTGAGCAAACTATCGCAAGAACCGAAAACCAAACACCACATGTTCTCATTCATAGGTGGGAATTGAACAATGAGAACACTTGGACACAGGGTGGTGAACATCTCACACTGGGGCCTGTCATGGGGTCGGGGGAGCGGGGAGGGATACCATTAGGAGATATACGTAATGTAAATGATGAGTTAAGGGGTGCAGCACACCAACATGGCACAGGTAAACATATGTAAGAAATCTGCACGTTGTGAACATGTACCCTAGAACTTAAAGCATAATTTAAAAAAGGAAAGAAAAAAGAAAATATGCATTACAAAATTATTCTCAATTACAGTTTGAATAATAATATAATTATATTGCATCAATGAAAATGTACTTTTTCTTTTGTTATATGTATGTAATATACACCATGGAATACTACACAGCCATAAAAAGGGAATGAGATCATGTCCTTTTCAGGGACACAGATGAAGCTAGAAGTCATTATCCTCAGCAAACTAACACAGGAACAGAAAACCAAACACTGCATGTTCTCATAAGTGGGAATTGAACAATGAGAACACAAGACAGAGGGAAGGGAACCACACACACCAGGGCTTGTGGAGGGTGGAGGAGGGGAGGGAGAGTAGCAGAACAAATAGCTAATGCATGTGGTGCTTAAAACAAGATGATGGGTTGATAGGTGCAGCAAACCACCATGGCATGTGTATACCCATGTAACAAACCTGCACTTTCCACACATGTATCCCAGAACTTAAAATAAAAATAAAAATAAAAAAAGTTATCTATTCCCTGGAAAAATTGAACAAATTGTTGATTATACTTTATCCTTTAAAATAAATGTACATTTTGTTTTTTAAAAAAGTATGTAATAATATCCTCGATTTTGCCTCTTGGCCCACAATGCCTAAAATATTTACTATTGGCCTTTTGCAGAAAAGGGTTGCCAGTCCCTAGTCTAGGTCATAACTTTTCTAAAGATCAAAAATATATTCTAACTTTAATTTTCCTGTGTGTTACCTGAAAGAAGTATTTCATCAATCAGCTTGTTAATTCAAGTCTACATCAGATATGAAATGGCTTAAATTTACAATTATCCAAGTAAGACATATCCATTTCATTGGCCTATCGAGTAGTTTATAACTCCAAAAGAAAATTTTCTTTACTTACACAAACTCTATAGTACTCACCCTATCCATATATTTTCACTATACATGTGACCATTCACATATAATACTCCCTGCTGTTTACCAGTTCCTAAATTTATGCATGGAACCAATTCTTATCCCCGTCAATCAAATTTACTAAAATTCTACTTAGAGCAAATGATATAATTTGGTCTTATTCAATTTAATTTCCCTGATTTTGTTGTTTAGAGTTCTAGCATCAGGAAGACATCATTCTTAAGTTTTGACCTGGCTGTCAAACAACTGAGCAGATCAACTTAATTAGAGAGAACCAAGATGATGTTAATGCCTATTTACATTTTAAGATGAGGGATAAATGATCTTGCATAAAATGTTTGTCATTTCTGAGAGTGAGATATAATGTGTATTGAGAAAGTGGTTTCCAAACTACAGTTTCTGAAGAAATCTCCCTAGATAGAAAGACATCTGTCTACAAGATCGAGTGGGATGCTTCTGTGTGTTTCTAGGGTGGAAAAGTCTGTTAATTTAATAATTAAAATCATGACTCTGGGCAGGGCATGGTGGCTCACACCTGTAATTCCAGCACTTTGGAAGGCTGAGGTGGAAGGATCGCTTGAACTCAGAAGTTTGAGACCAGACTCAGAAACAAAGTGACAACCATCTCTACAGATAATTATTAAAAAATCAACCTGGTGTGGTGGCAGGCACCTGCAGTCCCAGCTCCTCAGGAGACTGAGTTGGGAGGATCACTTGAACCTGGGAAGTCAAGTCGGCCCTGAGCCATGATAGTGCCACTGCACTCCAACCTGGGCGACAAAGTGAGATCCTGTCTCAAAAAAAAAAAAAAGTACAACTCCGGCCTGGCCTTCACCTAGCTTAGAGGGTGAGCTCAAACTGATTCCAAAAGAAGTTCTGCTTCTTGCTTCCAGTGGTAACAAGGGGGGTTGGGAAGTGATTAAATATATTTCCTCCACGAAGAGGGTGGACAACTTCCATGAGGAGCGTAGGTAGTAGGGATCTTCCTCAGAGGGGTAAAGTTAAGGAGGCAGAAATGAAAGGGAAGAACAAAGGGTGATAAGCAAAATGGTAAAAGGCGAAATCGAAAAAGAGAAGTGGCTGTTTCAACAGCAGAGGGAATCATTGACGCAAATTCGTCCTTTTATGTTCCCACACGGCTCAAGTTGGGGAATATAAGCCCTAAAAACAGGTGCGCCCTAATCCTTCCCACCTCCCACAAGAAGCCTTCACGCAGCCAAAGCCCGCGCCTCACAGCACACGCGCGGATTCGTTTTCCGTTGGGTAACTGACAGGAAGCGGAAGCCGTGCATGGGAGGCTGATTCTAGTGCGCCTGCGTGGTCGCGAATCTCCAGCTAGCGTCTGTGTCTGTAGTAACCGCCTACCGTTGAGGCGCGGCTCATGCCCCCAGTATCCCGGTCCAGCTATTCCGAGGACATCCTGGGCTCTCGGAGGCGGCGACGCACCTCCTCAGGGAGCCCACCATCCCCGCGGAGCAGATGTTCTTCTGGGGATGGCCGTTCCCATTCTCACTCCCGCGGCCGTGAGGGCCTCAGGCCTCCTTGGAGTGAATCGGACGTGGGCGCTCTTTACCCCTTTAGTCGCTCTGGGTCGCGAGAGCGGCCCCCAGGGCTCTGCAACTACGCCTACCCGTCCTCTTCGTCGACCTCGTATAGCGGATATCGCTACCATCACCACTACTATGCAGAAGAACGGCAGTGGGCGGAAGACTACGAGAAGGAGAAGGAAGAGAACTATCGGCAGAGGAGGCTGAAGGAGAGAGAGAGGATTGGGGAGTTGGGAGCGCCTGAGGTGTGGGGGCCGTCTCCAAAGTTCCCTGAGCCAGATTCTGACGAACATAACCCAGTTGAGGACGAAGAAGCTGTAATGAATCAGAAAAACAGCAGTTCAGATTCCAATTTGGAAGAACACAGGAAAAAGAAGACCAGTCGTTCAAGAAACAAGAAAACAAGAAATAAAAAGTCGTCTAAAAGAAAACATAGGAAGTATTCTGTTAGTGGCAGTAACTCAGACTCTGACACAAATTCTAACTCTGATGATAAGAGAGTTAAAGCCAAGAAGAAAGAGAAGAAAAAGAAACACAAAACAAAAAAATACAAGAAAATGAAGAATAAGAAGACCAAAAAAGAATCTGGTGACTCAAGCTGTAAAGACTCAGAAGAGTTGTCAGAAGATACGTGGATGGAGCAGCCAAATATGGCAGATACTATGGATTTAATAGGGCCAGAAGCACCTATAATACATACCTCTCAAGATGAGAAACCTTTAAACTATGGCCATGCTTTGCTCCCCGGTGAAGGTGCAGCTATGGCTGAGTATGTAAAAGCTGGAAAGCGAATCCCACGAAGAGGTGAAATTGGGTTGACAAGTGAAGAGATCGCTTCTTTTGAATGCTCAGGTTATGTCATGAGTGGCAGCAGGCATCGCAGAATGGAGGCTGTACGACTGCGTAAGGAGAACCAGATCTACAGTGCTGATGAGAAGAGAGCTCTTGCATCCTTTAACCAAGAAGAGAGACGGAAGAGAGAAAATAAGATTTTAGCCAGTTTTCGAGAGATGGTGTACAAAAAGACAAAAGGGAAAGATGACAAGTAACTTGTTTGTTGTGCAGCAGGACTTTTAACAAAGTTTTATATGACCGAAAGTGTTAAAAGGCTTGACAGTGCTACTGTACTTACCATATTACTAAGTCCCTCAGGAAAAGCTTCTTTTGAGATACCTTTAGCAGCTTATTTTTTGTTATTTTAACTTTAAAAAGTAATATGTGTACATGGTTTTAAAAATACTCAACCATTACGGGAGGATAGTTCATAAAAGTAAATCTTTCACTTTAACCCCTGACACCTTTCCCCCAAAAAATATCTTTTTGGCGTATTATATACAGAATATACATTCTGTGCTTATACAAGGGTATATGTTGCAGCATAAAGGTTAACAGCGATTAAAGTTTTTTCCGCCTGTTACTCCGACTGTTTTGCCATTCATTTGTCCCAGGGGAACCAAAAGAAGCCCAGAAAGAACAAAGGATTCAACCAAGTGTATACCTCTACTTTCAGTTAACAGACTGGCTTGGAAAATAGAAAAGATTTAGTGGTTCTTACAAAGGAAAAGTCTAGACGAAGGATGGATTTTCTGCATGGCTTTAATTGGACTTTGGCTTTCTTCTCCACTTTTTTTTCCAAGGGTCATTTTCTTTGGGCTGGTTTCCCTTATATAACAAAAGGGCTGCCAAGGCTCTTGAGTTTGGTTATCTTTTTTCCTGGTCCACCTCTGAAGAGAGAACATTTCTTAGTTGCCAATCCGAGCAAGAATCCAGAGATTCACCATAATGGGATAAGCTTGGGTCACATGCCCACTCAAAACAAGTGTTGTTGCTTAGGAAATAGAATGGCTTATCTCTGGAGTCATAGACCAGTTGTAGAGGAATGGATTCTTGACTGAAAATCAGGGTTATTTTGGGCAAGGGGAATAGACAACCAATAAATGCCTACTACAGTTTCGAATGATTTTTTAAAAACATATAATGAAAGTACATGTGCTAAAAGTGAAAATTTTCTTGAAGAAAAGCTTGGCTTTGACTATTAGCCAAATTCTGATTTAAGAGGATATAAGGTTTATTCATAAAAAGAGATACAAAAAATGACGATCAGAGTACTTGAGTAGATTAGGGCCACCTAGACTAGCAAGAGAAAGAGAAAATGATAAGGTATACAGAAGAAGATCCAGGCATGATGGCTTGCCCATAATCCCAGCACTTTCAGAGGCTGAGGTGGGAGAATTGTTTACATCTAGGAGTTCAAGAACAACCTGAATAACATAGCGAGACCTACAGCGAGACCTACTCTCACACATACACACACACACAAAGATGTTAGGTTGTGAAGGGAAGGCAAAGGTTAAAGACATACACACAGAGGTCAGTTCAACAGGAAATGCAGGCTTTATGTCCAGCAAAACATCCACAGAGGTGGGGAAGCAGCCTAATGCCAGTGCCTATCACTGCTTACAGGCTGGGGTACTTATAGGCCTAGGTGGGAGGGGTCTGGGCAGTATGGCTTGCTGCTACGTACTGCTATGTGTTGATAAGACGTTCCCATGATGAGGCAGTTTGGCTCTTGTTCCCGCAGAATGTGATGTTCCTTGCACTTTTTCCCAGCAGAATATGATAAAAGGCAGGCTATTGCTCACAGCCCGAACCCCCAGGAAATGTTTTACTTTGATCAAGGCCTGAGAAATTGTGGGAGACTTACAACATGATGCAATTTGAACTAACAAGAGAGAGAACTAGAAGAAGAATAAGGTAGTTGGCACAACTCATGAGGAGGAGACCAGGTCAGGAGGGACCACAAGGACAGGAGAATTAGCATCGAGAGACTGGCTAGCACCAGTCTTGGGGAAACTTCAGAGTGAGCTCCATTCACGGTGTGTTAAAAGGCCTTTGTTGTCATTCACTGATGTGTGCCTGGCCCCTGATACTTTAGTTCAACACCAGCCAAACTATCTCATTTTAATAACCCGCATTTCAAAGTTCAAAATACTGATTAGCCCCCAGAGACATGAAGGTGAGGAAATGGAGTTCTAGAATCTGACAGGGCAGTGCGATGTGGAAGGGCACCTTTACCCTTCCACAGGATGTGACATGGCTGACACTGGACCACACCACCTTGAGATTTTTGCCAAAGGGGGTTGTGGCATATTGGTGATAGACATGCTGTTACATGTGCATATTTCGATTTTTGGAACAAACTGTACCACATTATACACAAGGATTGACGCCTTGCTCTTTTCAATTAATACATCCTGGAGATGTTTTATATCAATACATATGAATCTTCCTTTCTTTTAAATAACCTTATAGTATTCCATTATATGAAAGCACCATATTTTGTTGGATGGTTAAGATGTTTTTCTATATTTTGCTATCACAGAGCACTATAGTGAAAGCCTCTGTGGATATGTGACAGTATATCTGTAGCATATTCATCTGAAAATAGATGAATATTAGCTCAAAAAGAATCCTTTTGGTCATCTAGAAATGCTAACCTCAAAATAGAAGTATTGAAACAAAGGGAAAATATCAGGTGCTTCCTACGTATTAAGCACTATGGCTGGTACTGGGGATAAACCAAGAAACAAGTTAGACTTGCTCCTTGCCATCATAGAATTTTACATTTTACTGAGGGAGACAGACTTATAAAAGCCAATAGACAAAAATTACAAATTACAGTATGATGTGAAGAAAGTAAGGGGCTAGAGACAGTATTGGGAGGAACTTTTTTGATATAGTGGTCAAGGAAAGTCTAAGAATGTCACATTTAAGCTCTGTGTGCTTTTAATAGATATTGCAACACCACCTTCTGTGTTTACACACTCACCAACATCATCACCAATATTGTATTTTCAAACCTTTTGATCTTTCCCAATCTAAGGTGAAAATGGCGTTTCATTTTTATTTATTGTTAAGAGTAAGGTAGAGTATCTTTTCATAGATGTATTTATGAGTCTTTTGAATTCTTTTGTGTGTATGTGAACTGCTCCCCTGATAACCTTTGTCCATTCTTCTGTAGCGTTATTGGTCTTTTTTTCTTACTGATCATAAAAACTCTTTAATAAATAAATTAGATCTTCATCAAATATCTTGCAAATATATCTCCGTGTTTATTTACCTTTGACTTGTTTTTCTGGGAGACACTTGACTATAATGCCCTTTAAAGTCTAAAAAGATTTTCTAACAGTGGTCAAATATCTTTATCTTTCTCGCTTGGAAGAAGATGCAGCTGAGAAACTGTGACTTCTAAGTAAGCCAAGGTAAGATTGGTGAGCTTCTTTCCCAGAAAGATAAAATACACACCATGCAACAAATAGTATATCTAATGCCTACAGTGGAATACTCATGATAGCTTTTTTGCTGTAGTTATGCTTAACTTGCCATTTAATGTTGCTATTAGAGAGGGACTTGGCCAATAAATCTGCCTTAAAAGAGATTTCAAGAGTTGGAATTTGACTGCAGATTACTGTTGTCTCAGGGGAGCTAATAAAAAGGGTTACAACTTTTCCTTTGAAGTAGTTTTGCCCAGAGTATGTAGTTGTGGACTGTGAAATAGAAGAAAAATAGCACAACGAAAATTTTATATTATGTTTACATTTCAAGAAACCATCAGAATCACTTTATTACTTCACTCTGCTCAAGCAGGAAGTTGAACAGATGAAATAACTTGTCTTAGCCACTAGAGTTACACTGAGTTTTATTCAGTGCTGAGAAACAGCCTAAGAAAGCAAACTAGTGAGGCTACTGCTGATTTACAATTGACGCATTTTATGAAATAGCATTAATGTTCTTACAGACCATTATTAGATGACTTTATGGAATTATCAAAAGTAGTGTTTCACAAAATATAAAAATCTCCCACTGGCATAAGGGGTCTAATGTGTATTTCATGTTTGTTTGTTTTAAAGTTCTATAGTACAAGGGAAGGTGTTTCTTAACCTTAGCTACCAGCAATTTAGAGAGTAAGAAATTATAGATTTAGCAAAATTGCTCTTTTATTTTAGCCTAATGAATTCAGCTAGATTTTAATCTGAATTTATGGGGATATGTCTAAGATTTCACCATCAAATATAAGGGATGTTTTGGTATATTTGGGATGTATTTATTTTGCCTTATAAAGGAATCATCCATCTATTTTTTATTAGGAATTTCTGCTTTTAGTCAGAAATATATGTTGAGTTTTATGAAATGACATTGTAGCATTTGTGGAGATTATATGATTTTTCTTTATCAGCCTACTAATATGGGTGACTTAAAGTTATAGGTTTCCTAATATTGAACTATAAATTTGTTAGATTCATTTGTAGGCTTTGATTGTTTAGAACAATCACTGGACATATTAAAATTTAAAAACTCAGAGTAATGAATGAGAACTTCCTGTATAGGTACAAGGAGAGAGAAGAGCAGGAAGCATCATTACCAGAAGATAAGAACTGTAAATCTTATGCTGCAGCATGGTGGCATGACTTGTAATGCAATAGCATCTCTACTGATGATATGGAAAAGAAAGTTCTTATCTTGAATATCCTATGAATGGATCTGGTAGAAACGTGATCACTATAGTTTACAAAAATGAGGATAATCCTGGAAAATGAAAACCTCAAGTTTGAAAATTGATTTGTATTTTAGTATTTTGTCTCTCCTGGTGATAATAGTGTTTTGAGCTATTCTCACCTTATCTACCCCTACCCCTCCCAAAAGATACAAACAGACTGTTTAAATGAAAAATGCACACCTTGTAAATTTTAAAAAACTCTTCTTTGTCTAGCTACTTTAAAGGTTTTGATTTTCATGGGATATCCAATGCAATGCCAATAATGTCAGCCTTGATAATAAAAGTGACAGATTTAAGAAACTAGTCATGGTAGGGAATTTTAGAGGGGCAGTAAATAGGATATAGTATTTACTTTCTATTTAAATTAAATGTTCTTTATCCCTTATGTAATTTTTTAAAAAGTCCTTTTCTAGATATTAAAAAAATAAGATATATGAGTTTTCCCTTCAAGAAAGAACATTGACTTCTAATTAGTAACACATTTATATTGACTAGATTTGTTGGCCTAATGAAAAGTTTTAAAGTAAACATATTTAATTTTACTTTAAAATATGCTTTCAAAGATACATTCAGACACCTAAGAAGAAAAGATAACTGCTTGTGATAATGAAACTGATAGCTTTTTCTTTTCTATTATGATAATTTCAATGCTTGAAACACTGAATAAATTACATGTCATAGTACAATGGTTTGTATATTTAATGATATTTCAAAGCTTCTATCAACTGATCGGTTAAACAGAAAATTTGTTCAGAGTTTTAAAGAGTTTTTTTTTCTTTCTTCCAACTTTTGTTTTAGGTTCAGTAGGTACATGTGCAGGTTTATTACATGAATAAAGTGCATACTGCTGGGGTTTAGTGTACAAATGATTTCATCATCCAGGTGGTAGCATGGTATATTATAGGTAACTTTTCAATCTTCACCTTCCTGTCACCCTCCACCCTTAAGAAGTCCTTGCATCTGTTGCTCCCCTGTTTGTGTTCATGTCTACTCAATGTTTAGCACCCACTTAGAAGTAAGAACATGCAGCATTTGGTTTTCTGTTCCTGTGTTAATTGGCTTAGGATAAATGGCCTCCAGCTGCATCCATGTTGCTATAAAGGACATGATCTCATTCTTATGGCTGCATGATATTCCATGGTGTATGTACCACATTTTCTTTATCCAGTCCACCATTGATGGGCATCTAGGTTGATTCCATGTCTCTGCTATTGTGAAAAGTGCTGTGATGGACATATGAACGCATGGGTCTTTATGGTAGAACAGTTTATATTGCTCTGGGTATATACCCAATAATGGAATTGCTGGGTCAAATGAGAGCTCTGTTTTAAGTTCTTTAGGAAATTTCCAAATTGCTTTCCACAGTGACAGAACTAACTTACATTTCCACCAGCAATGTATAAGCACTCAAAGAGTTTATCTTCTTCAAAAACTATAAAAACCCAGTTTGTGATACTGTGGGAAGAGAGACTATTTCTGTTCTCTGTCATAGAATTTATTTTGATAAAGTGGTATCTGTTGCTTTTATTCCCCCTAAAACTTACATTCATTGCAAAGCGTTGTTGATTTATTTTCTCTCACAGTAATAGACTTAATTTCTTATTACCTTAAACCTTTCAATCCAAACATATGTCCATTGTTTAGTTTAATTTTCGAAGTACTTTGACAACTATTTTTGCCATTGTGTTTGATGAATTTTTAAATTGGGAAAAAATGGCGAAGTGTGTGTGTTTTATTTATGTGAGCAAAGTGAAAATGTTGGTTGTTTGTGGTATCACTCAACGGAGCTGGCCTGTTTTTACATGAATAAAATAAACATTGGCTTTAAAATGAGAAAGAAGAAAAAAAAGAAAAACCAACAATCTCAGTTCACAACGAAATGACCCTCCCAAGCTATGCTCAGCAGGCGGTACCCGTGTTAGTCTCCTTCTGCTATGCCTGGGCAGTGGCACCATCGAGCCACGGTCCTCCAGCGTTCCTAGAGCGGAGAAGAAAGTGCTCCGAAGAGCTAGAGCTGACCCTCGGTGATGCGCTAAGATGGTGTTTCAGAGCGTTTGGCTCCTCTGAGACCCCTTGGCCAGGTGAGCGGACCCTGGAGCTGGGCCCCGGGCTGGGGCGGAACTGAGGCTTAGGGGCCTAGGGAGCAGCTGGTTCTCCCCGGGCGCAGAGAACCTTCCCTCGACCGAGGGGGCGGGGTTCGTGGCAGAGATGTCCGCCCTGGGGCCTGTGAGAGTGATGAAGCTGTGGATCTAGTTAACCGAGTACAACCTTCTGCTGCATATTTTTCATCCACTGAGCGCAATTTTAAGTAGGTATTAAATGTAGGCGTCACCGAGAAGATTAGTAATATTTGAGCAGAAATCTGAAGGAGGTGGGTGGAAACACCTAAGTGGCTTTTGCGGACAGGAACTTTCTAGGTAGAGGGAATAGCAAGTGCAAAGGTCCTAAAGCAGGAACTTGCTTGGCATATTTGAGGAATAACAGGGAGACCAGAGTGGTTGGAGCAGTGAACAAAGGCGACCTTTGTAGGGAATGATGTCAGAGAGATTGGGGTATGGAGAGAAAAAGTGTAGAGTAAATGATAATTGTATCGTGTAAGGAATTTTGTCTTCATGAGGGTTTTTGGAGGATTTTGAGCAGAAGAAAACATGATCTGGCTTACGTTTTAAAGCATCTTTATGTGGAGACTCATGATGATAATAGATTGTAAGTGGGCAAGAATGGAATCAAGAAAATTTAAAAGTTAAGAGTAATTTTTTTAAATTCCAAGTAATTCCGGTGGGAGATAAGGATATCCTGAGCCAGTGGTCAGATTATTGATCTGCTTTGAAAATAGAGCCAATAATATTTGCTACTGGGTCAGATGTAGGGTGTGACAGTAAGAGAGAAGGCAAATATAAATTCAAGGTTTTGGGCCTGTGGGTGCAAGAGATACTGGAGGAAAGATCTGAGGTTTAGCTTTGATACCTTGTGTAAATTCTTCAACTCTCCCCGTCTCAATTTCCTTCTCTGCACGATGAAATTAGGAATAGTATCTTCTTTATAGGGTTGTGTGAGAGTTAAATAATTAATATATGTGAAACATGTAATATAGTTGTCCTGGCTCATTGTTTTATTATGCTGAGACATGAAGTGTGAGTGGGCATTAACAAGAAGAAAATTGGAGGGTTGGAGGGTGGTCCAAGCAGAAGGAATAAGCTGTGGAAGGGCCAATGACCAAGAAGGAGTATTGCAAATTTGAGGAAATAAAGTAGTTCATTAGATCAAAAAACGATTTAAACCATATTAAATGTTTTGAACTTAAGCCTAAGGGTAATAATCAGCCATTATATGTAACAGGCATAGCAGGGATATAATAATACTTCATATCCTCCTTAGAATGATCACTGTTTGTGTGTGGAAAATAGATTGATGTGTCAGTCCAGTCTGTTTGTCACAGTAGTCTGGGTAGAAGATGATGGCAAAGGGGATGAGAAGTGGATTGATTTGAGAGATATTTAAGCAATAGAATCAATAGAACTTGATTGATCAGATACATGAGATGTGAAAGGAGGAAGGAATGGTCAGTTTTCTGGCTCAAATATCTGGGTAGATGGAGCTCCTCCCAAAACAGTTTATCAAATTATTATATATTGTGTTTGATATATTTAATCACATTATAGAAATGAACTCACCACTAATTCAGCATCATACCTGGCCAGTAATCCCAGTACTTTGGGAGGCTGAGGAGTGTGGATCACTTGAGGTCAGGATTTCGAGACCAGCCTGGCCAACATGGTAAAACACTGTCTCTGCTAAAAATACAAAAATGAGCTGGGTGTCGTGGCAGGCATTTGTAATCCCAGCTACTTGGGAGGCTGAGGGAGGATAATCACTTGAACCCGGAAGGCAGAGGTTGCAGTGAGCCAAGATCGCACCGCTGCACTCCAGCCTGGGCAACAGAGGAAGACTCTGTTTCAAAGAAAAAAAAAAACACACACACACACATCATACTCTATATATATGTATCAACATCATATCACATATTTATTTATATACCAATACTGATACACATATCAGTATATATATATGTATGTGGCATAGATATATTTATATACTGATATTGGTAAGATATCTCTATAGATGTAATAATACAAATACAGGTATATATACATAAATAGTAATATGAATTATATATATATACACACACACACACAAATGCCTGTATTTGTGTCATTATTTGCATAACTAGGGTATCTATATTGGTAAAGATAGATAGAGATCTAGAAAGAGATTTACTATAGGGAATTAGCATAGGTCATTATGGAGGCTGGCAAGTCCCAGTATCTTCAGAGTGAGTTTTCAAGCTGGAGACCCAGGAGAGCAAATGGTTTAGTTCCAGCTCAAGCCCAAACGCCTGAGAACCAGGAGAGCTGATGGTGTAGTTCCTGTCTGAAGGCCATAGGCTTGAGATTCAGGAAGAGCTGTTTTAGTTCCAAGTCTGATGGCAAGAAGAAAGCTGATGATGCAGTTTGAAGCATTTTAGACAGGAAGAATTCTCTTACTCAGGAGTGAGTCAGCCTTTTTGTTCTTGTCAGACTTTTAACTGCTTGGATGAGGCCCACCAGCATTATGGAGGGCAGTCTGTTTTAGTCTAGTCTACCAGTTTAAATGTTAATCTGATTTCAAAAACACCCTCACAGAAACATCCAGAATAATGTTCGACCAAATATCTGAGCACCCTGTGGCCCAGGTGAGTTGAGACATGAAATTAACCATTATAATACCAACCTTTTATTTTCTAGCTAATAATCATCACCTTTTTTTGAGACAGAGTCTCACTCTGTTACCCAGGCTGGAGTGCAGTGGCGTGATCTCGGCTCACTGCAACCTCTGCCTCCCGGGTTCAAGTTATTCTCCTACCTCAGCCTCCAAGTAGCTGGCGCTACAGGCCTGTGCCACCACGCCCAGCTAATTTTTTGTATTTTTAGTAGACACAGGGTTTCACTGGTAATCATCACTTTCTTGGACTTTTTTACTTATATTAAGAATACTAGGAATTGGCTTTTTAAAATTTAAGTTCATTTTGACTAAGAAAAATAATTATCAGCTGGGAAGTGTTACTATATACACATTCAGTAATATGTAACAGCAAACTATTTGAAGGCTAAGCCACTGATTAAGTGAGCCTTCCCCCGTTCTGCCACTTACCATATGCACATTGATTCAAAGGCATGTATCAGCAGCTGACAGATGGTATTTCACTGATCTATAGGGACACTCAAGCATAGTCAAAATCAAGAATGCTAAATTTCCACATACCAGGGGCCTGCCGCAAAGGATGATAGGGAATTGTCTGAGTTCATTTTTGACATGTTGGATTTGAGAGGCTTCTGTAGGATATCCTGGTCCCAAATAGGCAGAAGGAAATTCAAGTGTGACACTTGAGATGTCTGACCTGAAGAATAAGGAAATCATCAGCATAAGGACAGTTACTGAAGTCACAAACATATTTATACTCTACATTAGCCCTTTCTAGTTTCTGCCCTATCTCTCTTGTTCCATTCAATGTATTACTTTTTTGAAATTTGTCATTTATGCTCACTCTCTCCATTTTCTCATTTCCTACGGCAGGCTAGCTATTCTTACTACCAAAATTACCTTCACAGAGGTCACTGACGACATCTTTGTTTTTGAATCAAGTATCTATGCCAGGTCTTAGATTAATCCACCATCGTATAGCATTTCACACTCTTGAACACTGTGTTCATATCATTTCCCTTATAAATCAATGAATTCCTCCTGTTCTTTAGAATTATCTCATTAACCTCAAAACTTCTGTGAATTAGGTATTATCTTCATTTTACAAATGAGTGAACTAAGTCCAAAAGGATAAGTAACTTGCCCCAGGTCACAGCATATAAGTGACAGGGCTGTATTGGAACCCAGGCCTGTCTAAGGCCCAGGGTCTTTCCACCATTCCACATTTGCAGAAATAGACCTTCTTGACCTTCTGGATACTATTGTCTTTTTTCTTCTCCTACCTTTCCAGTTCCATCTCACTTCTCTTTCTTACGTGTAGATGTTTCCCAGGATTCTGGCTCCATATAACGTTTTCCCGGCCATAACTAACTACTACACTGAACATCCAACAGCTTTATGCTGTCTTTTTCTCTGTCTGAAAAAACTTTCCCTATTTCCTTGTCTTTCACTTTTTTCTTTTCTTGTCTTTTTTCTTTTCTTTTTCTTTCTTTCATTCTTTTTCTCCCTTTTCTTCCTTTTTTAATATAGGTCTTGGGGTTGCTATGGTTGCCCAGGCTGAACTCAAACTCCTGGGCTCAAGCAATTCTCTCTCCTGAGCTTCCCAAGTAGCTGGGATTACAGGCATGTGCCACCATGCCAGGTGTCACTATGTTGCCCAGGCTGGACTCAAACTCCTGGGCTTAAGCAGTCTTCCCACCTCAGCCTCCCAAAGTGCTGAAATGAAAGTGTGAGTCACAGTGCCTAGCCTCACTTATTTTGAGGGCTGCAAAATGGTGATTTTTCAAATCTATTATTCCTTCTACATTAGAGGGTATTCTGTAAGATAATTTTTTCCTTCTGTATATATGTTTAGAAATGGTTGTTTCAGAGAGAAAAAAATGGATAATAGGAAATGTATAAACCCAAGAAAATGTTACTGTTCTTGTTAGCAGTACTATTACTGTTTCTCTCATTCTTGCTACTATATTTTTAGGAGTGTCTCTGAAGATACAGTCCAAAGAAAGTTCTCCAAAACAAGGAGAGCAGTCTGAAGCTGGGGATGGCGACAGCACTGGTGAGTGCCCATTCCCTGGCTCCCCTGAATCTGAAGAAGGAGGGGCTTCGGGTAGTGAGGGAGGATCACTACTCTACTTGGGAACAGGGATTCAAGCTGCAAGGAAACAGTAAAGGCCTTGGACAGGAGCCATTGTGCAAACAATTCAGGCAGTTGCGTTGTGAAGAGACCAGAGGACCTCGAGAAGCACTAAGTCGGTTCTGGGAGCTTTGTCAACAGTGGTTACAGCCTGCGACCCATACCAAGGAGCAGATCCTGGAGCTGCTGGTGCTGGAGCAGTTTCTGACCATCCTGCCTAAGGAGCTCCAGGCCTGGGTGTAGGAGCGTCACCCAGAGAGCGGGGAGGACATGGTGGTGGTTCTGGAGGATTTGCAGCTGGATCTTGGAGAAACAGGACAACAGGTGGTAAGGGTCAGATGTGCTTTTTTTCAGGAATGCAGAAATTGAGATTTCTGGCCAGACAGGTGGACGTGAGCTCATCAGCGGAAGGAGAATTACTAAGCTTTGATTCGGTTTTTTTCCAGTCTAGCTGTTCATTTCTACAGGTCTTCCCTCAACCTTACCTGGCCCTTGCTGGGAGAAAACAATGTGTGCCAGATTCCCCATCTCCTTTTCTTTGCCCCTCTGGGGTTTCTCTTTGTTCTCTTTCTTAACATGTAGGTGTTTTTCTGAACAGCAGTTTCCTAAACCCACCTATATCTAATTATGCCTCCATATACCTAATTGTCTCTAGGATCCAGACCAGGCAAAGGAACAAAAAATACTTGTGGAGGAGATGACCCCTCTGAGAGGAGTGCAGGAACAGCGGGTTCGGCCTGAGTGTGAAGTTACAAAGCCCAAGAAAGAGAAGGGTAAGAACTGGATTGCATCTGCTGTGTGTGAGATGTGGTGGACTGTGCCTTTCCCTCTGAGGTTCTGCTTAGCACCCTTGTCTTTTGTTTTTTGCTTTTGTTTTGAGTTAGGTTTACTGAAGCATAATTTACATGTAGTAAAATTCACTCTTTTTAGATGTACAGGTCAATGAGTTTTCACAAATGTGAAATAATTATGGTCTAATCAGAACCACTATCAAGAGGTAAGAGATGTCTATCACCCCAAATATTTTAGTTGAACAAAATAGCAAGGAAAAGGTACAAAGGGAACCTGGACCTTCACTTTGCTCTTCCTCTTACTGTAGGGGTGAATAAAAAAAGTAGTGCTAGGCCAGCTACTTGGGAAGCTAAGGGAGAAGGATGGCTTGAGCCCAGTTCAAGGCTGCAGTGAGCAATGATTGCGCCACTGCACTTCAGTCTGGGCAACATCTCTTAAAAAAAACAAGTAGTGGCCAGGCATGGTGGCTCTTGCCTGTAAACCCAGCACTTTGGGAAGCCAAGGCAGGTGGATTACAAGGTCAGGAGTTCAAGACCAGCCTGGCCAAGATGGTGAAACCCCGTCTCTATTAAAAATACAAAAATTAGCCAGGTGTGGTGGCGGGTGCCTGTAATCCCAGCTACTTGGGAGGCTGAGGCAGAGAATTGCTTGAACCCGGGAGGCGGATGTTGCAGTGAGCCGAGATCACACCAGTGCACTTCAGCCTGGGTGACACAGCGAGACTCTGTCTCAAAAAAAAAAATAAAAAAAAAAAAAACAAAGTAGTGCTGTTTCTTAATCAAGGCAATAGAAAGGCCAATTTAAAAAATATTCCTTCAAATTATTTGTAAATGAGCGCACTCTCTTTCATTTCTAAATTTCATTTCTAAATGTCACCTGGATTTTTTTTTCTATATTTTCTTTTTTATTGTTGTTTTTCTATTGAGACAGGGTCTTGCTCTGTCTTCAGGCTGGAGTGCAATGGTACAGTCATAGCTCACTATAACCTTGACCTTCCAGTCTCAAGTGATCCTCTCACCTCAGCCTCCCAAGTAGCTGGCACTACAGGTGTGTGTGCCACCACACCTGGCTTTTTATTATAATTATTTGTAGAGACAGGGTCTCTATATGTTGCGCTGGCTGGTCTCGCACTCCTGGTCTTAAGTATTTCTCCCATTTGGGCCTCTCACAGTGCTGGCATTATAGGTGCAAGCCACCTCGTTCAGCCTCCTTTATTTTCTTTGTCACTGAAATTCTTCCTAATTTTTGTTCCTTACATTTTTTCATTTCTTCTTCTTTTTTTTTTTCTGTCATAGAACTGATTACATTATATTGTAGTTTCTAGTTTGCTTCTCTTTTTCTCTTGCCAGACTAAAAGGGAAGGGCTTTGTTTTGTTTCCTGAGTCCCTGGCCTAGCGTAGACCCTCAATAAATGTCTATTTGATGAATGGCTGGTTTCATATCTAAAACCATGCTTTACATGCTACCTATTCCTCTGTTCAATTTCCAAGTCACCTTCAAAGTTACCTTTCTTCTGGGAGCATTCTGAATAAAGTAGCTGAAAGAAAGGGGCCTACCTTTTCTCAATAGCCTTGTAGAAATGAATTTGTACCATGTAATCAGTGATGGATGTATAGTTTAAATACAAAAAGTAAATGTGGCTGCTGTGGTGGTTCATACTTGTAATCCCAGTACTTTGGGAAGTCAAAGTGGGAGGATTGCTTGAAGCCAGATGTTTGAGACCAGCCTGGGCAACATAGTGAAACCCCGTCTCTACAAAAAATAAATAAATAAATAAATAATTAGCTAGGCGTGGTGGCATGCAACTGTAGTCCTAGCCACTTGGGAGGCTGAGGCAAGAGGATTGCTTGAGCCCAGGAGTTCAAGACGGCAGTGAGCTATGTGATTGCACCACTGTACTCCAGCCTTGGCAACAGAGCAAGACCATGTCTCAAAAAAAGTGAATGTAACATCAGTAGATTCTTGAAAATGTTCCTTACCCCCTGGATCTGTTGAAAATGTTATTTTATATTCAAAATTCAGGGTTTTTTTGGTTTTATCCTCTCTTGCTTTTTTAAAGTTGTATATGTGATTATGTCATTACTGGAAGAGTCTTATTCCTTTCCTTAATCTCTCACTCCTGCCCCCTGCCCCCGTGTAGGACTGAATACTTCATTCTGTCGTAGAGGGTCTTTGTACACAGTACATTATTACTTTATTTAATTTCTTCACTCCCCACCTGTGACCTTCCTTTCTCTGATATCTCCTTACTAATCCCTTCACTTGCACTTTTCCTTTTGGCTGTCATCTACTCTCTCCTTTTTAATTATCTGCTGAATTAACTTGCTCACACTGATTAACCCTCTTTTGTTTGTTATTAGTGCTGCTTAGAGTCTCTTTCTTCTATTTTCTCCATCCAGCTTTCCTTTTACTCTCTCATTCTGACTTTGCGTCCCCAGTCACGCTTCCAGACTTTAAAGAGTTATCCTTAGCTACAAGAAAACTGGTAAATAAAATATAAAATGAAACAAAACAAAAACCTTGACATTCTTCTCACCCATCTGCTTGTGTATCTGAGCTTAAGTTTTCTCTATTTTCATTTAATTTCACCCTTAGGACACAGGCCATTTATTTAGTAAACATTTGTTTAATGTCTGTTATGTACCAGGCTCTGTGCTAGAGAAAACAAAGTCTGCTCTGCATGTGCTTACAGTCTCTTGGGGCATTGTGCATCAGGGGTTCAGGGAGAGAGATAGACATGAGTAAATTATCACAGCGTTGAGATAAAAACTCTGTTGAACCACACAGGAGAGCAGTTACTGTTGTCCAAGGAGATTAGGAAAGCCGAAGGCATTTTTGTGAACTTCATGTTATTGTCACAGTCTTATGGTGCAATATTCTTTCTTTATTGATGAGGACACAGAGCCCAGATAATTTACCTTACTTTTTAAAGATTACACAGTTAGTGATAAAATTGGCACCACATCTACATTTCTTCATTTTCAGTTAAAATGCCGTCCCTTTCTTATGGGCCCTGGGGGTCTCAATTAACCTAGCTTTTTTATTTTCCATGTGACAAGTTATCTTCAAGACTGTACAGGCATGCCCTTTTAGACCGTTTATTTGCTTGCTTGCTAGTATCACATGATAAAATTTAAACTATTTAAAATAAGTTACCTCCCACCAGAATTTCCCATCTTTCCCCAAAGGCAGTCATAGTTAACAATGTCTTGTGTACCATTCTGTAACTCTTTTATACAGTCACAAGCATCCACAGTGTTTTTACTTTGCACACATGGCTTCATTAAGTTTTTTTTTTTTTCCTTCTAGTTGCAGATTCCTTTCCCCAAGCATCAAAAGACAAGTAATTGGTGGTATATATTTAATATTGCAGGTGAGGAGACAAGGATTGAGAATGGGAAGCTTGTTGTAGTAACAGACTCTTGTGGAAGAGTAGAGTCATCTGGGAAAATATCTGAACCCATGGAGGCTCATAATGAGGGCTCTAACTTGGAAAGGCAGCAGCCCAAGCCCAAAGAGGAGACTGAGTATAAATGCTCAGAATGTGGGCAGGGATTCATCCAGCACTCAGACCTGATTGAACATGCAAGTACACACACGGGAAAGAAACTCTGCGAGTCTGATGCATGTCAGAGTTCCAGTCTTACAGGACATAAGAAAGTCCTCTCTAGAGAGAAAGGTCATCAGTGTCATGAGTGTGGGAAAGCCTTTCAGAGGAGTTCACACCTCGTCAGACATCAGAAAATCCATCTTGGTGAGAAGCCTTATCAGTGCAACGAGTGTGGCAAAGTCTTTAGCCAGAATGCAGGCCTTTTGGAACATCTCAGAATTCATACTGGAGAGAAACCTTATCTATGTATCCATTGTGGAAAAAATTTTAGGCGCAGCTCTCACCTTAATCGACACCAGAGAATTCACAGTCAGGAGGAGCCCTGTGAGTGCAAGGAGTGTGGAAAAACCTTTAGTCAGGCCCTACTCCTCACCCACCATCAGAGAATCCACAGTCACTCCAAAAACCATCAATGTAATGAGTGTGGAAAAGCCTTCAGTTTGACCTCAGACCTTATTCGACACCACAGAATTCATACTGGAGAAAAACCTTTCAAGTGTAACATATGCCAGAAAGCCTTCCGACTAAACTCACACCTTGCTCAGCATGTAAGAATCCACAATGAAGAAAAACCCTATCAGTGTAGTGAATGTGGAGAAGCCTTCAGGCAAAGGTCAGGTCTTTTTCAACATCAGAGATATCACCACAAAGACAAACTGGCTTGATGAGGCGTTCTCTCCTTGCAGAACGTCAGAGAGGGCACATTGACTATCAAATAGCACTTTAGGAAGAGTCACCGTAGCCCACTGTGGCATCAGAAAATTCTTGGGGGCTGAGGTGGGGGCTCCCTGCCTCTATTCCCTCTCCTTTGCTTTCCTTCAAGTCAGCTTTGGACCCCAATAATTTCATCCTAGATGATATGATAGGATCAAAGTTAACCAGCATTCTTCACTGCAGGACATCTCAGAGCTTTTAACATAACTGCATGATTATATACTCTAAGCAATAGAGAGCTTCATGACTGAGTAAGGGTTTTGAAGTCAGCAGTGAATCAAGTGCCCACAGATTTGCAGGCTTAAGCAGAACAAGAGAAGATTGATATTTTTGCATATGCTATAGCAACTTACTCCTATAAAATAAAACTGATGATGTTTGCACCTTGAGACTACTCTCAAAGGTGTCTTAAAGTACAGGTTAATGGTGAACATTTTCCCACAGTGGCTTCACCTCATTCCTCCCACTGGCCTTACCCCTTCCTTCCCCAGTGGAAGCATTTTCAAAAGCAAAGATATTTTTCGCTGGTGAACTTTAGAACTTGCCTTCAGGGTTAGCTTCATGTAATTTTACCACTTCCCCATCCCTACCACATTATGTTAAGATTCAAGTTATAAATCAACGTTTTAGACTTTGAAAGAGATTTCGTGAGTAATTTGAATGAACCTTGCTGAATTAATCTGAATAGCAACTGTCTGACTTGATAACTCCAGTGCCAGTCTAGTGGCTGGCTGCTGCATAGACACTATACAGTAAATGTCTGATGAAAGAAATTGGACTTTTGCCCTTTAATATTGATGATGCAATTTTGAAATGTTGCTTGTTCTGGAATACTTTGGAAGTTGAACAATAAAGTCAGCTTGGAGAGGAGATCATGATCTTTATATTGTGAATACCAGAATGTCACAGATGAAGAATATTAAAATTAGGGGTGTCCACTCCAAAACATGTCACCAGAGTGATAAACACCACCTACTAATTGTTAGTAGCTGCAGAGGGTATTCCTTTCAGGAGAAGACTTTTCGGTCTTCCAGTGTGAAAAGATCAGTGAACCCTCATGTAGTGATTGGGACTAGATTCGGCTGCATATCGTTTAAAAACAAGGCATGAGTGACTTCATACAAATTTATTTTTCTGTCTAATAGAAAAGGGCTGGAGATAATTAGTCCATCCTTGATGGCTGCTGAAGCTCCAGTTATCACATGTAAAATGTGGACAAAAGGCAGAGGAACAGAAAGAGGCACCTCCCAGTTGAGTCACCTCCTTTTGAGCAGCCTCCAAAAATCACTTAGCAAGTATGTCATAGGCAAAACCCTAGGCAAAGAAGGCTGGAAAGCGTGTCTTATTCTGGATTGCAGAGTGCCCAGCTGAAAATTAGGCTTCCATTACTAAGGATAAAGGGAAGACTTAAGCTGACCAAAAGCAACAATCAATACAGTTTCTTGGAGGGAAAAGAAAACAAATCTGTCATAGAAGCAGCTATAGCTTCTTTTTTTTTTTTTCTTTTTTTTTTCAGACTGAGTTTTGCTCTCATTGTCCAGGCTGGAGTGCAATGACGTGATCTCGGCTCACTGCAACCTTCCCCTCCTGGGTTCAAACAGTTCTCCTGCCTCAGCCTCCCGAGTAGCTGAGATTACAGGCATGCGCCACCATGCCCAGCTAATTTTGTATTTTTAGTAGTGATGGGGTTTCACCATGTTGGTCAGGCTGTTCTTGAACCCATGACCTCAGGTGATCCACCCACCTCAGCATCCCAGAGTGCTGGGATTACACGTGTGAGCCACAGCACCCATCCTTCAGCTGTAACTTTTTGAGACACTAAAAGATTTCATGTAAAATCAGTTGTAGTGGGTTGCTTAGAAAGCCAGAAAGCTATATATATTTTATTCTGCCTTTATAAGTAAAATTAACTTGATGTCTGGAATTTTCCCCAAAGTATTTTGAGCACTATGTTAAGATCAGTATCTAAACATTTAGCACCATCTCATAGTTTAAACCTATTTGATTCAGTTCAGTTTAAGAAAGAAAGTACATAGAATATATTATTATGATGAAAATGAAAAGATTCAAAGTGTCAAGTACTTTCCCTCACAATTATCTGGAAGACGTATATTGGCTTTCTCCATGATGATTTTGTAGAACAGATGTAAACATTCTAAATGTATCAACACCTTACACAACTTAATTCTTCCTTATAGGTCCAAAGGAAATGATGTTCTCGTTATTTCCCTTGGGTCAGACCCATATCCACATGGGCATAAATGTCAACTGGAGTTACATTTAATTAATAATGTCTTCTTACTACTTTATTCTAAAAAGTTATAGAAACATTGAACAAAGGGCAAATGTTATAACAAATCTCAAGGTTTTGCCTGCAGTGTAAGACACCCTGAAAAGTAAAGTAAAAATCCCTATTCAGAGGACAGGAACCCAGGAGGGATGTATTGCAGCAATATTTTCTACTGATCAGGCATTTCTGTTTGAGTAGTATCCTGTAATATCCAAATATTCAGTGAAGTGGGAAGTCGCTGTGTCTCCATTTCCCACTCACTCACTTGTTTAAAAACTGATAAAGTTACTATGTAGTTTGCCATTAAAAGTAGTATGGAAAAATAGGAAAGGGAAAAAATAACCCTAATTGTCTGTATTAATATCTTCATCAATTATTAATTTATACCTGATAGAAGTTCATATCCATTGTTTAAAAAACTTGAAAAATGTAAAGAAAGCAAATCATCTTGTTCATGGTACAGATATAACCTCAATATAGATTTGTAGGTAACTGGTCTTTTTCACACATAAACAATTGACTTTTCTCACTGGACTTTATGTCATGAACAATTTTTATGTGTAACAGGATAGTCAATTTACCTATCCTCACACCCCATTCTAATCCACTCCTGCCATAATCCTGAGTGTGCAGCCTGCCATGTGACCTGTCCCCCACCACTGATTGGATCAGGAAGGGACCCTCAAGCCAGGCTTTAGATGCCCATAGGAATTTGACATTGGATCACAGATTCTGATTAATGTTTATTAGGCATGTGAACCCAAAAGTTGTATTACTATATAGCTAGGTTGGTGGTGCACACCTGTAGTCCTAGCTACTTGGGAGGCAGAGATGGGAGGCTTATTCAAGTCTAGGAGGTCAAGGCTGCAGTGAACCATGATTGCACCACTGCAGTCTAGCCTGGGCAACAGAACAGGACCCTGTCTAAAATATACATAGAAAAATAGAGGACACAAGAACAATTTTTGTGGCCACATAAAAACCAAACCAAATTGAGACAAACCGAGAAACAAAAAATGAAGCGGACTCCTGAAGTGGGAATCCCATGAATCAGGTGTGACGACTTCAGCCCTCAGCCTCTGCAATCCATATATATCCTGGTCTTGGGAGTCCATAGAATACTGTTTCCTTCTAATAAAGGTTTCAAACAAATCCCTGATTAAGACATGCTAATCATTAAAAGTCTTCATGGAAGATAATTTTCCATATAAGCTGTGCAATATTCTATGGTATATGTCCCCAGTGTTAATCATTTACGTCATTTACACTTTGATCACCATAAACAATTTTTCAGTGAACATTCTTGGAAATACAACTTTGCCTACTTACAGAATTTTTTTCTTTGTTCAGTTCCCATAATGAGAATCAATGAGGCAGAAAGCAGGCATATTTTCTAAGGCTTTTGATGTATTTGCGAGAATGCCCTCCAGAAAAGTTATACTAATTTGTATACCTTGTTAGCAGCCTGTGATAATGCCCAATTTTCTATACCCACATAAACTCTGGGAATTATTCTTTTGAATATTTGACAACTGATACATTCAAAATGGATTGCTTTTTTTAATAGACTACTTTTTGGAGCAGTTTTAAGTTCTCAGCAAAATTGAGAGAAATATACAAAAATTTCTCATATACCACTGCTCCCATTCATGTATACCCTCCCTGATTATCAACATCCCGTCCCAGGGTGACATTTGTTACAATTGATGAACCTACATTGACATATTATCACCCAAAGACCATGGTTTACATTAGGGTTCACTCTTGGTATTGTACATTTTATGGGTCTGGACAAATATATAATAATGTGTCCACCATTGTAGTGTCATTGTCCTAAAAATCCTCTCTGTCTTACCTATTATGCATCCCTCCCTTTCTCCAGCCCCTAGCAACCACTGACCTTTCTACAGTCTTTATAGTTTTTGCCTTTTCCAGGATGTCATGTATACAGGTTGAGTACCCCAATCTGAAAATCCAAAACGCATTACCATGTGAAACTTTTCAGCACCAATATGATGCCACAAGTGCAAAATTTCACACCTGACCTCATGTGACAGGTCATAGACAAAATGCAGTCAAGACTTTGTTTCAGCTGGGCACAGCGGCTCAAGCCTGTAATTCCAGCACTTTGGGAGGCCAAGGCTCCTCACCTGAGGTCAGGCGTTTGAAACCAGCCTGGCCAACATGGCTAAACCCCATCTTTGCTAAAAATATAAAAATTAGCCGGGTGTGGTGGCACGCACCTGTAGTCCCAGCTACTCGGGAGGCTGAGGCATGAGAATTGCTTGAACCCAGGAGGCGGAGGTTGCGGTGAGTCAAAATTGTGCCAGTGCACTCCAGTCTGGGCAACAGAGCAAGACTCAATCTCAAAAAAAAAGACTTTGTTTCATGTACAAAATTATTTAAACTGTATAAAATTAGCTCTATGTGAGTAAGGTATATATGAAACAAATGAATTTCATGTTTAGACTTGGGCCTCATCCCTAAGATATTTCATAATGTATGTATATATTCCAAAATCTGAAATTGGAAACACTTCTGGCCCCAAGCACTTCAGATAAGGGATACTCAACTTGTTGAAATCGTACAATATATAGCTTTTCAGATTGGATTCTTTCACTTTCTAGTATGTATTAAAATTTTCTCCATGTCTTTTCATGCCTTGATAGCTCATTTTATTCATTTTTTTCTTTTCTTTTTCTTTCTTTTTTCTTGTTTTCTTATAAATAGATGTTTATAGCAGCTTTATTCATAATTGCCAAAACTCAGTAGCTAAATGAATAAATAATGGGTCTGTTTTTAAAAGAGTGTTTTATATTTTTACTATTGAACACCTTTTCACATGTTAATTTGTCACTTACCTTGTTTTGTGTGTAGTAACGTTCATATCCTTTACTGATTTTTCTACTAAAGTCTCCTTTTACTCTTAAACAGAAGTGCCCTTAAAAATCAAATAGGGAACTTGCGTATCAACATTTTAAATGCATATGTCCTTTGGCTGATCAGTTCTAATATGTGGCATTTATCCTAGAAATACATTCTTAAAAGAATATAAAGGTATTGAATGATGTTCCCTCTAGCATGGCTTTTAAAGAAAAAATATAACTTAAGTATGCATCAATAGGATAGTTAAGTAAATTATGGAGCACCCATACAATATTACTTAGCTGTTAAAGAATAAGCTGATCTGTGAAGATCTCCAAGCTGTCTTAACCGAAAAGAGTTAAGGTGCAAAATTACATTATCATTATAATACCATAAGTGTTTTAAAATGTATAAATGCTTATTCACTAAACAAAATGTTTATTAAGTGCTACTGTGTGACAGGTAGTGTCCTAGATAAATATGCACAAAATACAATGGTTAACTCTAAAGAGTGGGACACTTTTCGTTTTATGGTCCTTCTGCAACTTGACTTTTTTATTGTACATATATTATGTATACTTAAAGAAAATAATTTGTACAGCTTACTATAATGGTCTTTTAATTGATGTTTCACCTCCTAACCAGTGATGACCCCGAAGACATTTACCACTCTGTTGGTTTTTAATTGAAATGATGTACATAAATACGGGGCGTGCTTGCACCGTCCGGATGGGCCTGGGGTCCGGCAGCGGAGAGCGACCTGGGCGGGGCGGGAGGTGGCAGCGGGGGTCCTTCCGGATCACCAGAGAGACGAGCAGCCGTGCTCCTAGAGAGGCAAGGAACCCGCCAGACTCCGCCACTCGGCTGCGGGCGCGGCGAGGGGAGAAGCTTTTGTGCCGGCCAAGCTGCCAGAGGCGCCGGCGACACCCATCAGCCCCGCCAGCCCGCCAGTAGCATGGCCTGGGCTCTGGGGAAACCGGCGCTCCCGACTGGGCAGCCCCGGGCCTCTGCGCTCCCTCGGGAGCCTTTCACGAGGTCGGCTACGTCTTTGTTGTGCGCGTTCCTGAACTTTTGGTCCATTAACCAACAATTAGACACGCAGGTATTCAGTGCCTGGCGCGGTGCTAGATGCTGGGTGTAATCTCAGAAAAATACATTCTGGGGTGCGCCTGAGGGTGTTGGCTGTGGCATCTCAGGTGCTTTACGTGCCTTCGTGAAGAAGTCCATCAGTATTTGTTGAATACCAGGTACGTGCCGGGCTTATAGAGTCTATGCAGAGATAAACTCCTGTCCTCAAGAACCCGGGTGGGGGGGATGGGCTGGGTGATCTGTAATACGAGATGGGGGAGATGAAGGTTGGGTGCAGTTTTCCGTGGGAACGCCCATCTCTACCTGTGTGGCTTACTTTTCCTGTCTATATGTTACGGTTGGGGTGGCCAGGGAAGGTTTCACATAGAACATTTGCGCTGGGCCTTGGGAATTTACCTTTAGAAGGGGGGTCCTGACTGTATAGAGTGGGTGGAAAAAAAATTGAGTACTTAGCATGGCAGTGAGATAAGGAATTTGGGAAGACCATGGCTTTCTTGAAAGTAGGAACTAAGTCTTTTGTTCCAGAGTTAGCTTTATGCCTGGAAAATAATGAGATGCTCCCCAAATGTTTATTGAGTGACAAATCAGCAAAATCCAGTAAAGATTAGATCCTGGGGAGTTTGAATTTACTTCAACGAGTTTAATGAAAACTTTGTATGTGTTTATGTGTGTGTGAGTGAATATAGTCAGAATTGAATATAGTCAGAATTGTGCTTTAGGGAATATTAATCCAGTGACCATAGAAGCAGGGAATTGGTCAGGAATACCGTAACATTATTGTGACAGTGAATGAAAATGATAGTAAAATAATAAGGAAAGAATGGCTGCAAGAGGCGTTTTTAAGAATTGACTTGATTCACTGATTGTATATAGAGGCTGTTTAAAAGACTGAATGCATGGAAGATGATGGTGATGCCAGTAGAAATGGAGAAATACAGAGTGAATGCAGCTTTGAGGGACTCTGATCTTAGTTTGAGATCTGTTGAAATTCTAGTGCAGGAGAAGCCCACAGCTGCTGGCATTTCAAGATGTGGGTTTGGAGTGCAAAAAGCAAGCTGGAGCCAAAGATTTGAGTCTTCTTGGGAACAGAGATATATTGAAAGTGTGACTAAGGAGATCACAAAGGAAAAAACGAAGAGAGGGAAGAAAAGAACTTGATGCATTTCTACTGTTTCATTTATGTGTTGTTGCATCAAAAATCAAACTCTAAACTTAGTGACTGAAAACAAGCTCAGTTTATTGTTCCTCAGGATTCTGCAGGTTGACTAGGTAGTTCTACTGGTCTCACCTGGAGTTACTAATAGAGCTGCATTCAGCTGGTGAATTATTTGAGCACTAGGCCCGGCTGGGCTTTAGCTTGGTCATTTTGGTTCTCATCCACATGACCTCTGTCTAGCTAGCTTGGGCCTCTCACAGCATGGCAGTCTTATGGCAGTGAGCCAAGAGCTACAGCAGCACTCTCTCTCTGACAATGTCATTTCTGCCGTATTCCATTGGTCAAAGCAAGTCATAGGCCAGAACAGATTCAAGGGAAGGAAAAGTAGACTCCACCCCTTGATGAGAACAGTGGCAAAATCTCATCACAAAAGGTATTTGAGGATGGGAGACTTTGGAAACAGTCTATTACACCTACATTTAAAGTGGAATATTCAGTGAGAGTTACACAGATATAGATGACCTTTGAGACTGTATTATTTGCCCATGAAGGCAGCCATCTGCCTCCTCAATGGGTAAAATGATCCCTTCTCCCCAGCTAAAGTGCAAGCTACTCGAGCGTTCTTATTGCTGACGCTTCTTCCCTCATATCCTACATCCCTTACCTCTGGACTCAGACTCTTTAGTACTAGTTCAAAATATACTTCTGATTCATTTCACTGATAATTAGAAGCAAGCAGGCTCAGCTTTTGAGCATCACCTACAGTGGGACAAAAATATAAGTAGATTACACACAGTTTTGAACCTCTTAGAATTTGTGTGTTGCTGATCAATTCTTATGCCTCAGATCTCTATTTCTGAACACAGACCCCAAGCTAAGTGAAGCTTTAGCCTCTAAACTCAACATGTATGAAGCTTTGCCAGGCCCTGTTCCTGAAAATGAAGATGGCCTTGTGAAAGTGAAGGAGGAAGATCCCACCTGGGAGCAGGTGTGCAACTCACAAGAGGGCAGCTCCCACACTCAGGAGATTTGCCGCCTGCGCTTTCGGCAGTTCTGCTACCAGGAAGCTCATGGACCCCGGGAAGCTCTGGCCCAACTCCGAGAACTTTGTCATCAATGGCTGAGACCTGAGATGCACACCAAGGAACAGATAATGGAACTGCTGGTGCTGGAGCAGTTCCTGACCATCCTGCCCAAGGAGCTCCAGCCCTGTGTGAAGACATATTCTCTGGAGAGTGGAGAGGAGGCAGTGACAGTGCTGGAGAATCTAGAGACAGGAAGTGGAGACACAGGACAACAGGTGGGAAGAGAATGTGTGTGGTGGTGTGGGGTAAGAACAGGGGGACATGTATCAGTTTATGTTTAACTTTTTATTTTGAAATAACTTCTAATTTATAGAAGTATTAGAAGAATAAAGAACTCCTGTAAACTCTTCATCCAGATTTGCCAGTTGTTAACATCTGTTTCATGAAGTCCCATCGTTGTGTACACACTTGTGCAAGGAAGTGCATTCCCCCCCCAGTATGCATATGTACATGTATACACACACATACATACATACACACATGCAGTATTTTTTTTTTTCCTCAAACCATTTGAGAGTTAGTTGCAAACACTATATCCCTTTACCTCACTGTTGCCCAGGCTGGAGTGCAGTGGTACAATCATAGCCTCATTGCGGTCTTGAACTGCAATGGTGGAAGGCTCAAGCAATCCTCCCACCTCAGGCTCCTGAGCAGATGAGGCTACAGGTGTGTGCCACCATGCCTGGCTAATTTATTTTTAATTTTTTGTAGAGGGGGTGGGGTCTTGCTGTATTGCCCAGGCTGATCTTGAACGCCTGGCCTCAAGTTATCATGCTGCCTTGGCCTCCCAAAGTGTTGGAATTACAGGCGTGAGCCACTGCACCCGGCCATTCAGTGTGTATTTCTGAAGAGTGAGGACATTCTGTTGTATAACCAGAATACAAAAATCAAGTTTAGGGAAATTAAAATTATGATACTGTCATATAACCTTAGTCTTTATTCATATTTTGCCATGTTATCCTAATAATGTTCTTTATGATAATTTTCCTCTGATTCAGGATACGAGCCAGTATCACATATTGCAGTTAGTTGCCATATCTCTAGTCTTTGTGAATCTGGAGTAGCTGCTGTCTTTCTTTGTCATGACATTGTTATTTTTGAATAGTACAGCTAGTTTTTTTTGGAGAATATCCCTCAATTTGAGTTTGTCCTATATTTTCTCATGGTCAGATTCAGGCTGCACATTTTGGCTAGAATACCACAGAGGTAATGTTGTGTTCTCAGTGCATCACTTCAGGAGGTGCGTAGTGATCATTTGTCCCATTACTGATGAGGTTACAGTGGTACCTGTCAAATTTCTCCACTAGAAAGTTACCATTTTCTCCTATGTAATTACTAAGTAATCTGTGGGAGACATTTTGAATTGGTGTACATATCCTGTTCCTCATTAAACTTTGACCAGCTAGTTTATAAACATCCACTTGTTTGTTGTTTTTGTTTTTCTGGGCTGGGATCCTTTGCCTATCTTTTCTGCCTTGTTTGCTGCTGTATCCTCAGCATATAGAACAGTGCCTGGCTCTTAGCATGCGGTCCATATATGCATGCCTTTTCAAAATAAATCTTTTGTTTCCAGGCCTCTGTCTGTATTCAGGGACAGGACATGTGCCCAATGGTGACAGAATATCAAGGAGTCTCTTTGGAGTGTCCGAGCCTCCAGCTCCTGCCTGGGGTAACCACCCTGAAGTGTGAACCTTCACAGCTTCCTCAAGAGAACCCCCAAGAAGTGAGTGGTGAGTGCTAGAGTGAGTTTAGTGAGGACACTGGGAGCTGGCCACTGATACTTGCACAGCCTTTTTGTCCTCAAGTTTGTATACATTGTGAAATGATTACCACAAGCTACCTCACATATCTCACAGTTACCTTTTATGTGTCTGTGGTAAGAATTCCTAAGATCTACTCTCATGAAATTTCAAATATACAATACATTATTACTAACCATAGTGGTCATTCTGTACGTAGGTCTTCAGAGCTTATTCATCTATAACTGTAAGTTTGTACCCTTTGACCAACATCAAGTTTTATTTTTTTGTCTAACCCTGTATCTGGACAAACTTTTAAAGACCTGCTTTATTTTACACTGTGCTTTTTAAGCTGGTTTATTTAGTATGTTTGTGTTGTGGACAAGTACATATAATAGTAAAAGTGAATTGGGGCAAGGCTGTTTTTTTTCCAGCAAACTTTATTCCTTCTAGAAATGAAACAACAGCAATAAAAAGATTCCACAGTGGTCCGTTACGGAAGCAAAGAAAAGCAGAGCAAAGAAAAGTGATGTTCTGTTTTATATTTTGGGTTAGAATTACCACATGTACTCTTCATTTGATAATTTTGTACTCTGCCATGTGCCAACTGCCAACTGTGTGACCTAGGCAAGTCATTTAATAGGTCATTCAATTAGTCAACAATTATCTGTTTGATCTCTGTGTGTACTCTGCACTCAGCTGTGATTCTTCTGAATGTGCCTAGGATTTTGG
Organism: Rhinopithecus bieti; assembly: GCF_001698545.2. Taxonomy (NCBI): domain Eukaryota; kingdom Metazoa; phylum Chordata; class Mammalia; order Primates; family Cercopithecidae; genus Rhinopithecus; species Rhinopithecus bieti. The sequence continues at coordinate 854,197 of NW_016809319.1, read as the reverse complement.
CAGCAATAATTTGGACCTTTTTGATTATTTTGAGGATTGGAAATAATCTTTTAAAGTAACAGCACAGTGGCTGGTATTGTGCAGTCATCATCGCCATTTTGATTATTGTTGGTTCTTTGGGATCAGTACCTTCTAACAGTTTTTCTAGTTCATGGCTAACATCTCTTCTCTGTTTTTTTTTAATATCTTTATTTTCCTGTCTCTTTCTTCATCTTCCTTTCTTCTGCTTTCCTGTTTCCCCTCTGTCTCATCTCTCTACTCTCCACATCCTTTCTTTTGCCTCTGTGTTCTCTCCTTGATCCTTCCTTTATCACCAGCTTCTTCCTCCCCTTTATTTTTATCTATGATTTTTATTTTTTCTTTATGTAAAAGTGAATTACTATAAAACACCTTATGAGTTCATAAATCCCACTCCATTTCTTGGGTGAGAGACCCTAAAGCTGTAGAATTTTAGAATTTCTGACAGAATGAAAGCAGTTGTGATGCTCTTTCTCACACAGTAAAATCTACATCTTAGTTCTTGAATGTTTCACAAACATAACATTTGGGGGAAAAGGCTGAGTCTCCAAAAAGGGTACCCTGAAGGCCATCATGTCTCATTTAGGACTCTTACCTTCTCCCTCTACAGGGCCTGTTCCCCACGGATCAGCTCATCTCCAGGAAAAAAGCCCCAGAGACAAGGCTGCAGTGCCTGTGTTTAACCCAGTCAGGTCCCAGGTAAGTAGGATGCCCAAGCTTGTAGGAATGTCAGTAGTGGTCTTTCTCCTTCATTCCATGTTCCTTGCCCTTCTCTTGGCTCACACTCATCGTTCGAGAGCCATTCAGGTGGCATAGTCCCTCTGCCTTCACCTTGTCACAGAATATCACAAAGTGTGTTGCATCATTCAAGGAGCTTGTATTGATTACATGCCATTGTCTCATTTCATTGTTTAGGAGGCATGTCCAAATCTCAAGGCATGGGAGTGAGGGGTGGAGTGAGGCTCCTGGTTTCAGGAAGTGCTCCACTCATTTGATGTTGAGTAACTGATATTTTCTCTTTTGAAGTCTCTGGTTTATCTCCCCAGCTTTAGAACAAGGGCCCTTTCTCACACTACTTTATATTCAGCACATATGCAATTAATGCTTGGTGATAATAATGGAAATTCTATATATCCAAGGTAATACTTAACATCTTCTTCACAAAATGGACTCTTTTTTTTTTTTTTTTTTTTTTTTTTCAGTGGTTCATTTATTTTCCTAGTCATTCTTTTACAAAAAAAAAAAAAAAAAAATAAGTCTCTCATTTAAGTCCTCTTCCATGTTGCTGCCACATCAGTTTCCTCAAGATACTTGCTCAGTCCTCTTCTATGGCTTCTAATTGATTTTTAATTCTATCAGACCCAGTGCCTCCTGTTATTAACAAATACTTCCTGAGAAGAAGTGTCTAGAAAATAAAACGTACTCATGCACATTCTGAAAATCAACATAATTCCCTTAAATGTAATATAATGGTATAATGTAGAAACACAAAAGTTATTTATTTTAAAAGTAGCATTTCAGTAGGTGGGAATTGAACAATGAGAACACCTGGACACAGGAAGGGGAACATCACACACCGGGGCCTGTTATGGGGTAGGGGGAGTGGGGAGGGATAGCATTAGGAGATATATCTAATGTAAATAACGAGTTAATGAGTGCAGCACACCAACATGGCACATGTGTACATATGTAACCTGCACGTTGTGCACATGTACCCTAGAACATAAAGTGTTAAAAAAAAAAAAGTAGTGTTTCAAAATGCAAGTGCTTGACGTGATTATAACTAAGGAAATAACATAGTCAGGTGTTAGCACTGAAGTATCATTAGTAAGTTCAAATGAAGGAGGAATAAGATCAGAAGTCCAAGAAGATCAAAGGGCAATGGTGTAGGTGGACAGTGGAATGAAACTAGTATTGAGTCAGATAATACAAGACTAGACAGAGAAAGTGGGGCCCTTAATTGAAGTAGGGCTTAGATGTTGTAAATTGAATTATGTCCCTCCAAAAGATATGTGAAAATCCTAACCCCAAGTACCTGTGAATGTGACCTGATTTGGAAATAGACTCTGTCTTAGTCCATTTTGTGTTGCTGATAACAGAATTCCTGAGACTGGATAATTTATTTTAAAAAGAGGTTTATTTAGCTCAAAGTTCTGCAACCTGGGAAGTCCAAGATCATCAGCCTGTCTGGTGAGGATCTCATGCTGCTTTAGCTCATGGCAGAAAGTGGAATGATGGAGAATCAAGTGTGTGCAAAGGGACCAAACGTTAGAGGCAGCCATCCTTTAAACAGCCTGCTCTTGGAGCTGAGCAAGAATAGAAAGCTTATTCAAAGAAATAACAATAGGCCGGGTGCAGTGACTCTCACCTGTAATCCCAGCACTTTGGGAGGCCATGGCAGGAGGATTGCTTGAGGCCAGGAGTTCGAGACCAGCCTGAGTAACACAGCAAGACCCTGTATCTATTAAAAGAAGGAATAGGCTGGGCACGATGGCTCACGCCTGTAATCCCAACACTTTGGGAGGCTGAGGTGGGTGGATCACGAGGTCAGGATTTCGAGACCAGCCTGGCCAACATGGCAAAACCCTGTCTCTACTAAAAATACAAAAAAAAAATTAGCCAGGTGTGGTGGCAGGCACCTGTAATCCCAGCTACTCGGGAGACTGAGGCAGGAGAAGTGCTTGAACCTGGGAGATGGAGGTTGCAGTGAGCTAAGATCATGCCATTGCACTCCAGCCTGGGCAACAAGAGCAAGACTCCATCTCAAAAAATTAAAATAAAATAAATTAAAAAAGAGAAATAATAACAAAAATCTTCACAAAACTTGAGAAAGATATAAATGTCCAGGTACAGGAAGATCTGAGAACACTGAACAGAATCATCCCAATTAAGACTACTACAAGGCATATAATAATCAAACTCTCAACTCTCAAGGAAAAAGAGAGAATCTTAAAAACAGCAAGAGAAAAGAAACAAACGCTGCACCTCATCTGGCAACAGACTTCTCAATGGCAATCATACAGGCCAGGAGAAAGTGGAATGATGTTTTCAAAGTACTCCAAGAAAAAAACTGACATTCAATAATATTGTACCCAACAGAATTATCTTTCATTTATGATGGAGAAAGCGTTTCCTAGACAAACAAAAACTGAGAGAGTACACCACCACCAGACACATCTTACAAGAAATGCTAAAGAATTCTTAATCTAAAAGGAAAGAAAACTAATCTGCAAAAAGAAAACTTTTGAAGGCATAAAAGTCACTGATAAAATTAAGTACATGGACAAACCCAGAATACTGTATTACTATAATAGTAGCATACAATATACTCACAACTGTACTGTGAAGTCCCAAGACATACCTATCAAAAACAATAATAGGACTGGACACAGTGGCTCATGCCTGTAAACCCAGTTCTTTGGGAGGCTGAAGTGGGAGGATCACTTGAGACAAGGAGTTTGAGACCAGCCTGGGCAACATGGTAAGACCCTGACGCTGTACCTGGAGACAGGAGACAGAGTAAGACCATATCTTTAAAACAAAACAAACAATAATAGCTAGCAACCTGTCAAAAGATAGGTAATATAAAGATATAAATTGAGACAGCAAAAAGTCAAAATCTAGAGGAATGGAATTAAAGCATATAATTTTTTTCTGTGTGTTTCTGCCTTTGTTTCTACTCTTGTATTTGAGATCTAAGATAAGTTGTCATCTCTTTAAAATAACTTATTATATCTAAAGGTCTTCTTTGTAAGCCTTATGATAACCACAATGCAAAAACCTATAATAAACACACTAAAAATAGCAACAAATGAAGGCATACTATAAGAGAAAATCACTTAGCCACAGAGGGTTTTTATTGTTGTTGTTGTTGTTGTTGTTTGAGATAGGCTCTCGCTGTCACTGAGGCTGGAGTGCAGTGGTATCATCTCAGCTCACTGCAACCTCTGTCTCCCGAGCTCAAGTGATCCTCCCACCTCAGCCTCCCAAGTAGCTGGGACCACAGGTGTGTGCCACCATGCCTGGATAATTCTTTGTATTTTTTATACACCTGGGTTTTTGCCATGTTGCCCAGGATGGCCTTGAACTTCTGGCCTCAAGCAGTCTGCCCACCTTGACCTCCCAAAGTGCTGGGATTACAGGCATGAGACACCGTGCCTGGCTGTATATAACAATTATAAATACCTATGCATGTAACACCAGAGCTCCCCAGTATATAAAGAAAACATTAATAGATCCAAAAGGAGAGCTAGACTGTGATACAATAATAGTAGGAGATTTTAATTACCCCATTCTCAGTAATTGACACATCATCCAGACAGAAAGTCAACAAAGAAACAGTGGAATTAAACTACATACTAGATCTAATAAGCCTAACTGATATTTACTGAACATGTCACTCAACTGCTACAGAATGCACATTCTTTTCATCAGCACGTGGAACATTCTTAAGAATAAACCATATCTTAAGCCACAAACAAATCTGAACAAATTTTTTAAAACTATAAATCATATCAAGTATCTTTTCTAATCGCAGTGGAATAAAACTAGAAAGCAATAACAAGAAAAACCTTGGAAACTACACAAACGCTTGGAAATTAAATAGCATGCTTCTGAACAACTAATTTGTCAGGGAAGAAATTAAAAAGGAAATCTAAAAATGTCTTGAAACTAATGAAAATAGAAAATGTGACATATCAAAATTTGTGGGATACAGCAAAAGCAGTACTAAGAAGGAAATTATAGCAATAAACACCTATATTAAAAAAGTAAAAAGACATCAAATGAGCAACCTAATGATACACCTCAAGGAACTAGAAGAGCAACAACTGACCAAACCCGAAATTAGTAGAAGGAAACAAATAATAAAGATTAGAGCAGAAATAACTGAAATTGAGACAAAAAAAAAAAAAAAAAAAAAAACCCAGAAGAACAGTGAAACAAGAAGTTGGATTTTTCGAAAAGGTAAACAAAATCAAGCCTTTAGCTAGACAAACAAAAAAGGAGAAGACCCAAATGAATAAAATCAGAAATGAAAAAGATGTAACAGCTGAGACCTCAGAAATACAAAGAACTATTAGAGACTATTATGAACAACTATATGACAATAAATTTGAAAACCTAGAAGAAATGGATAAATTCCTAGATACATGCCAACTACTAAGATTGGACCATGAAGAAATAGAAAACCTCAGCAAACCAATAACAAGTAACGAGATAGAATCTGTAACAAAAAGTTTTCCATCAAAGAAAAGCCCAGGACCTGTTGGCTTCCCTGCTGAATTCTAAACATTTAAAAAAGAACTGATACCAATCCTATTCAAACTCTTACAAAAGAAAAAAAAAAAAAGAAGAAGAGGTACTACTTCCAAATTCATTCTATGAGGCCAGCATTACCCTGATACTAAAACCAGACTAGGATACAAGATAAAAAGAAAACTACAGACCAATATCACTGATGAGCATAGGTGCAAAAATTCTCAGTGAAACACAAGCAAACTGAATTCAGCAACACATTAAAAAGATCATTCACCATGATCAAGTGGGATTCACTCCAGGGATACAAGGATGATTCAACATATGCAAATCAATAAATGTGATATATCACATTAATATCAGGAACAAAAACCATATTATTATTTCAATAGATGCTGAAAAGCATTTGATAAAATTCATTGCTTTTTGATAAAACCCTTGTCAAAATTGGTATAAAAGGAACATGCCTCAAAATTAGGGCCATATGTGACAAACCCACAGCTAACATCAAACTGAAGGCCTTTTCTCTAAGGACTGGAACAAGACAAGGATGGCCACTCTCACCACTGTTGTTCAACATAATACCCAAAGTCCTGGCCAGAGCAGTTACGCAAGAGAAAGAAATAAATGGCATCCCAACTGGATAGCAAAAAGTCAGGTTAGTCTGTTTGCAGGTGATATAATCTTATACCTAGAAAAACCTGAAGACTACACCAAAAAAAACTGTTAGTGCTGATAAACAAACTAAGTAAAGTTGCAGGATAAAAAATCAACACTCAAAAATTAGTAGCATTTATATACTCCAATAGTGAGCAATCTGAAATAGAAATCAAGAAAATAATCGCATTTATAATAGCTACAAAAAATGTAAAATACTTAGGGAATTTAAATACTAAAAATTTAAACACCAAATTAAGTTAAATTTAGTGTTTAAATTCCCTAGGTATTTAATATTTTTTAGTATTTTATAATTTATATTTAGTATTTAAATACTGAAGAAGTGAAAGACATATAAGGAAAACTGAAACTCTCATAGAACAAATTGAAGAGGACACAAAAAAATGGAAAGATATTTCATGCTCATGGATTGGAAGAATTTATATTGTTAAAATAATGTAAATTATTAGAATTCATATTATTAAAATTACTTCCCAAAACAATTTACAGATTCAGTGTAATCACTATCAAAATACCAATGACATTCTTCACAAAAATCAGAAAAAAAAATTCATGTGGTGAGCCCTAAATCTAATGACTCGTATTCTTATAAGAAGTCCATATTTGCAAATTTACCAAGGGGTTGAAAAAAAAGAAAGAAAATGCCCAAGTGAAAACACACACAGGGAGAATGCCATGTAATGACTGAGGCAAAGATTTGTGTAACACATCTGCAAGCCGAGGAACACCAAGAATTACTGACAAACGCTAAAAACTTGGAGAGAGACATGGAAAATTATCTCATAGAACTTTTTTTCTTTTCTTTTCTTTTCTTTTCTTTTCTTTTCTTTTTTTTTTTTTCTTTTTGAGACAGAGTCTTGCTCTTTTGCCAGGCTGGAGTGCAGTGGCGTGATCTCAGCTCACTGCAACCTCCGACTCCCTGGTTCAAGCGATTCTCCTGCCTCAGCCTCTAAAGTAGCTGAGATTAAAGGCAGGCACCACCACGCCCAGCTAATTTTTGTATTTTTAGTAGAGACAGGGTTTCACCATGGTGGCCAGGATGGTCTTAACTCCTGACCTAGTGATCCGCCCACCTTGGCCTCCCAAAGTGCTGGGATTACAGGCATGAGCCACCGTGCCTGGCCTCCCGTAGATCTCTCAAAGATAACATGGCCCTGCTGATATATTGATTTTGGATTTCTAGCCTCCAGAGCCATGACAGAATATAATTCTATTGTTTTCTGCTATTGAGGTTGTGGTACTTTGTTACGAGAGCCGTAGGAAAGCAATATAAGTTACAAAACAAATGTGGACAGATAAAAAGGGAGAAAATAAGGAGGTGTGATATTACAGATATACCTCCTTTATTGTGTTTCACTTTATTGTGCTTTGCAGTATTGAAAGTTTGTGATGACCCTGTGTGGAACAAGTCTGTCAGCACCATTTTTTCTAACAGCATGTGCTCACTTTGTGTCTGTGTGTCACATTTTGGTAATTCTTGCAGTGTTTCAAACTTTATTTTTATATCTGTCATGGTGATCTGTGATCAGTTATTTTTGATGTTGCTATTGAATTTGTTTTGGTGTGCCACAAACCATGCCCATTTAAGATGGCAAACCTAATCGATAAACATTGTATGTGTCCTGACTGCTCCATTGACCAGCTGTTCCCCCATCTATTTTCCTTTCCTTGGTCCTTGCTATGTCCTGAGACACAATAATATTGAAATGAAACCATTTATAATAATACTACTACAGTGACCTCTATGTGTTCAAGTGAAAAGAAGAGTCACATGTCTCTCAGTTAGTTAAATCAAAAGCTAGAAGTGGTTAAGCATAGTAAGGAAGGCATGTTGAAAGCTGAGATAGGCCAAAAGCTAGGAGGCCTCTTGTGCCAAACAGGCAAGTTGTGAATGCAAAGGAAGTGTTCTTGAAATGAAAAGTGCTGGTGAATATACAGATGATAAGAAAGCAAAAAGCTTTTTGCTGATATGGAAAAAGTTTGAGTGGTTTGGATAGAAGATCACACCAGACGCAGCATTGCCTTAAGCCAAAGGCTAATCTGGAGCACATCCCTTACTCTCTTCAATTCTGTGAAGGCTGAGAGAGGTGAGGAAGCTACAGAAGAAGAATTGGAAGCTAGCAGAGGTTGGTTCATGAGGTGTAAGGAAGAAGCCGTCTCCATAAAATGCATCAGCAACAAGTGCTGATGTAGATGCTGCAGCAGTTTATTCAAATCTAGCTAAAATCACTAATGAGGTGGCTACACTAAACAACAGATTTTCAGTGTAGATGAAACAACCTTATATTGGAATAAGATGCCATCTAAGACTTTGATTGCTAGAGAGGAGAAGTCAATGCCTGGCTTCAAAGCTTCAAAGGACAGGCTGACTTGTTAGGGGCTTATGTAGTTGGCGACTTTAAAGTTGAAGCCAGTGCTCATTTATCATTCTGAAAATCCTAGGATCCATAAGAATTAGGCTAAACCTACTCTGCCTGTGCTCTAGAAATGGAACAACAAAGCCTGGATGATAGCACATCTGTTTACAGCATGGTTTACTGAATATTTTAAGCCTACTCTTGAGACGTAGTACTAAAGAAAAAACATTTCTTTGAAAATATTACTGCTTATTCACAGAGCACTTAGTCACACAAGAGCTCTGAAGGAGAGGTACAAGGAATATTAATGTTTTCAAGCCTTCCAGTACAATACACATTCTGTAACCCATGGATCAAGGAGTAATTTTGACTTTCAAGTCTTATTTTTTGAGAAATACATTTTGTAAGGCTATAGCTGCCATAGATAGTGATTCCATAGATAGTGATGGATCTGGGCAAAGTAAATTAAAAACCTTCTGGAAAGGATTCATCATTCTAGATGCCAGTAAGAACATTTGTGATTCAAGGGAGGAGGTAAAAATACCAACATTAACAGGAGTTTGGAAGAAATTGGTTCCAACACTCATGATTGTCTTTGAGAGGTTGAGGACTTCAGTGGATAATGTAGCCGCAGATGTGGTAGAAAGGACTAGTATTAGAAGTAGAACCTGAAGATGTGACTGAATTGCTACCATCTCATGATAAAACTTGAACAGATAAGTTACTTCTTATGGATGAGCAAAGAAAATGGTTTGAAATTGAATCTACTCCTGGTGAAGCATTGTTGTAATGACAACAAAGGATTTAGAATATTAAATAAACTTAGTTGATAAAGCAGCAGCAGGTTTGAGATGATTGACTACAATTTTGAAAGATGTTCTACTGTTGGTAAAATGCTATCAAACAACATCGCATGCTACACAGAAATCTTTTGTGAAGGGAAGAGTCAATCAAGGTGGCCAACGTTACTGTTGTCTTATTTTAAGAAATTGCCACAGCCACCGAAACCTTCAGCAACCACCACACTGGTCAGCAGCCTCCAACATCGCAGGAAGGCCCTCTACCAGCTAAAAGATTACAACTCTCTGAAGACTCAGATGCTTATTAGCATTTTTTAGCAATAAAGTATTTTTAAATTAAGATATATACTTTTTTTTAAGTGTAAACATAACTTTCACATGCACTCGAAAGCCAAGAAATGTATGTGGCTTGCTTTGTTGTGATATTTGCTTTATTGTGGTGGTCTGGACCTGCAATATCTCTGAGGTATGCCTATGTTTAAATGAGTTGGGCCTTGCCTTTTATTATCAAAATAATTATCTGTTTGTAGTTTGGGATATGGTGATGATGAGTTAAAGAGAAAATATCTTCTGTCTTGAAACCCTCCTTGTCAAAACAGACATTCATTCTGTAAAGACTGGCACTGTATCCTTTTTCAGGCAACAAGAAAGAGAAAATAAGATTGGAAAATGAGAGAAAATCAAGAGGTTAATGAAACCATGTGGTAGCCCTTTGGAACAGTGTCAGAGAGATAGAAAATCTCAGACAGTTTCCAAAATAAATAATGTCAGTGTGTGATTTTTCTAGCCTAAATATTACTAGCTTTGAAATGTTTTTAAACAATCTTTGTTCATGAAATTTAGTGAGATTTCTGCATTTACGTTAGATTCCAAGTCTGTTTAAAGGAGTCTGAAAACTCCATTATGTATTTGCAGTCAGTTTAATTGTGTTTGTTATAACTGCAATATTATATTGAAGTGCTGTTCAACCAAATACGTAGAAAATGCTGTAAAACTGTGTAGAACAATCTAAGTGAGTCAACTTTTGTGACAATATCTTTAATCTATGTAAGCTTCCTTCTCTAACTTTCTTGAATCACTGATTTTTTTTTCAGTATCATCCTATAAAAACTCTTAGGATTCCTATGTTTCAGTGCAGCTGATTTATATTGATTGTAGGTTTGATTCAGGAGGACACTCAAAAGTCCTGCAGGATGTGGAAGAATTATTTGTAGTGTGGGACTGTCCCACATATTGCAAGATGCCTAGCATCTCTGGCCTCACCCTCTGAATGGCATTGGCTTGGAGTGGTGGTGGACTTCATTGTTATAACCAGAAAGATTCCCACAAATTTACTTAATGCCCTGAGGGGCTGGAACTACTGGTCTGCAGTGTGGTATTCAACACCCTTCACAACTGGATTCCTTAACCATGTGAAAACAAAGAGGCTATTTTCTTTTTTTGACTTTTTAGACATTGGTGAAGACTGAGGAAGAAACAGCCCAGGCCCTTGCTACAGAGAAGTGGCCACATCTGAGTCTGGCTCAGAGGAACCTCTGTGGGAACTCAGCTCAGAAGACAGTTACAAGCCTCAGTCTGATGAGTAAGACCAGGCCTCTGACTGGACCCCTGTCTGGACTCTCATTTTCCCTTCACTCACCCCGGCTTGGCCCTTGGGAGCCCACGTTTCCTTCCACAACCTTCCATTCCCTTCTTCTAGCCTGTGCCTCCAGACTTCTCCTAGGCCTTATCACCTTGCATCCTTCCCAATCACATTTTCTTCTGTTGCTAATCAGCTTACTGATTCTTGTAGTTATCTTCTCTGATCATCCCTCCCAGTTCCCTGTTTCCTTCAGTGACTCCTTTGCATCCTTTTCCCCTTTTTTCTTCCCTATCAAGGATTCCATATAACTTGTCTTTCAGATATCCCTTCATACTTGGAAACCCCATGAACACCTCTGTCTGATCTTGTCTTTACCTCAGAGGAGGTCGTCTTCACTCTCTAAGAACACTACGGTTCATATTTATTTTACTTTTTTAGTTTTTTTTAGAGATGGGGTCTCACTCTGTTGCCCATGCTGGAGCATAGTGGCATGATGATAGTTCACTGCAGCCTCAAACTCCTGGGCTCAAGCGGTCTTCCCACCTTAGCCTTCTAAACAGCTGGGGCTACACCCAGGTAATTTTTTGTAGACACGGAGGCTTGCTATGTTGCCCAGGCTGGTCTTGAACTCCTGGCCTGAAGCAGTCCTCCCACCTCAGCCTCCCAAAGCACCCAGTCTAATTTTCTTGAAATGTGCTCTGCCCTGTTGGGATCTCTGTCCAGCTGGGCTTTGTTGCCTTATTTAACCTTTCTTACCATTTTCCCATACCATGCCACATTTTGTAGGATTGCTGAAACTGTGCACCGTTGAAACACCAATATGATTTTTTGTTTGTTTGATTTGGAACATCTGTTCCCTACCTTGGAAGTTGTTTTTTTTTTTTCAAAATTCACAGAACAGATGACATTTAAATCATTAATACTATATTTTAGCTGAAGAAATTGTAACTAAAGATACATTGTTTAATGCAAAGCAAGAAACTTCTGAAGAAACGGAACAAAGTGGAGAAGCCTCAGGAAAGCCCAACAGGTGAGTCTCCATGGTCCTCAGTGAGTCAAATCCTACAGATACAAGAAACTGGAGTGGAATCAGAGAAAGCAATTGGTCAAAAGCCTGCTTCCCTGGAATAAGATATGATGACTGCCACTCACTTCTGTGGTCATAGGAGGTCCATGCCAAGAAAGTGACCTATTCAGAATGTTCAATATGCAATAAATATACAAAACCTTCAGTTGACACTCAGTTGCCTCCAAGAAGCCTATCCTCATCCAGTCTGTCTTTGATTACCCTTCCCTGGGCTCCCTTACATTTCTATGGAGCTATAGAGAAGCCAGAAGGCAGATAATTTAACAAGAGTGAGGGCTACAGATGAAGCTGCCATGACAGTTAAGAAAGAAATGTCAGAGCAGAAGAGGACAAGCAGGGTACAGCTTGAGCATTCCAAATCTGAAATGTTCCAAAATCTGAGCTGTTTTGAGCACCAGCATGATGCTCAAAGGAAATGCTCATTGGAGCGTTTTGGATTTCGGATCTTTGGTTAGGGATGCCCAACTGGTATAATGCAAATATTCCAAAATCTGAAAAAATCCAAAATTCAAAAATCTTCTGGTCCCAAGCATTTCAGATAAGGGAAAATTAACCTGTATTTTCAACCGCCATTAGATGTGAACAAGGTATAGGTCAAAAGGAAAGTTAGCTGATGAAGTGGAAATGAATGACAGTGGTGGGCACTTCATAAGTGCTGGTTGTGGGAATGAATGAACTTGTAACACATACTCCTATGCAAATCAAGAAACTTCTGGAGAAATGGAACAAGGTGGGGAAGCCTCAGGAATGCCCAACATTCCGAGGCTTCTCAGGATTGCAGAAAGAGAGGGAGCAAATCACAAGCAGAGGGTTGGCTTCTGGTGAGGCCATTTGGTCCTCAGAGACTTGAGAAAAGAGAGAGGAAGTAAGGTGGGATACTTGGCTAAAGAGCAGAGAAGGGGGTATGAATTTTCCTTATTGACATTTGTTCAACTTAGAGAAACTGGGAGCTAAATCTCAGCTAAAGTAGAAATGTCTTAAAGCTTAAGAAGAGAAGTGAAATTTTGCATTGAGATTAGTGAAGACTGAGACAGCCTCCGCTAAAGGAAGAGAAATGTTCAGTAACTTAGAGCAGAGTTATACAACTGGAGAATAGGAATCTGTTATTGTGTCTGTGAGGTACATTTATTATCAGGCAACCATCAGGTAATTCACAGTGCCTATAAGAATAAAGATATCTTATTCATAAAACAAAAAGTCTGAAGGTAGGCTATTTCAGGTTTGGTGCAATAGCTTAACCATGGTATCAAAGGTCTAGCCCCCTGCCCTCCTTCTAGTCCCCCTCCCTCACATCCACCCCACTTTCTTAGCTCACTCTTTTTTCCCATTTCTCACTCCCATTTCTTTCCCTCACAATATTGGGCTTAATGCACTGTAGCTATTAGAGTTTAGATGTCAACAGTAGAAAGACTCAGTGTGATCAAGGAATGCACGTATCTAAAAATTAAAAAGTTTGTGTAAAATAATACTTTTCAGCCAGGCACAGTGGCTCACACTTGTAATCCCAGCACTTTGGGAGGCCCAGGTGAGTGGATCATGAGGTCAGGAGTTCGAGACTAGCCTGGCCAACACAGTGAAACCCTGTCTCTACTAAAAATACAAAAATTAGCTGGGCATAGTGGCACGTGCCTATAGTCCCAGCTACTCGGGAGGCTGAGGCAGGAGAATTGCTTGAACCTGGGAGGCAGAGGTGGCAGTGAGCTGAAATCATGCCACTGCACTCCAGCCTGGGTGACAGAGCTAGACTCTGTCTCAAAAAAAAAAAAAACAAAAAAACTTTTCATCTTTGTAACTTTAGCTTACTTCCTTGTAAACCCCATAAAAATCAGTCCAAGTGCAATGAGTTGAGAGTTGAGTTTCATTTGTTCTTCCCCAGAGTAGTATGTCCATCAGATGAATGTAGAACTAGCAGGGGCTAAGTCCTTCCATATTCAGAAATTCTGTGAGAGGTGTGAGGAGACCTGGTAAATAATAACCTTTTTTTTCTTGTTCAGGTTCAGAACCAGTTGACAGGGTCGCAGGAGTAAAATAGATGGTTCTGGAAACCTCAGTTTCTTACTGACAGAAGTTAGACCGGATAAAAACGGCTTAAAGGCAGAGCTAAATAGGCTTGTACTGGCAGAGGAGGAGTGTAGCAGATGTCCCTCTGCATAGGTCTTCTCAATGCAACTTGGGGCACCAAGGAGCATGGGATGTCTGCATCCTGCTCCTAAAGAGGACAGAGAGAGGGGTGTACCAAGGATACCCAGTTCTTTCTCCCAGGCTCAAGAGTTAGTTTCATCCTGAGGAGTGAGTAAGAGGTGGAGAGAGGCTAGAAATGTTCAATCTAGCCAAAGTCCTCCCCATGGAAACATAAGAGAAATAAGTAAGTATCTCCTCCCCACCCCAAGCCACGAAAGATTTAAGCTTCAGCAGATTTATCATGTGTGAGAGAATATGATTGAGAATTTTTATAACATGTTCTTTTCTTCTTTCCCAGAGAGTGTGCACCCCAGGTTCTTTGTAGTACTCCTATCCCTACTGAAAGGACAGTTACACATTTGAACACTCTGAAGGACCGTCACCCAGGTGATTTGTGGGCCCGGATGCACATCTCATCCTTGGAATATGCTGCAGGAGACATTACCCGAAAAGGGAGAAGAAAAGACAAAGCTCGAGTGAGTGAACTGCTCCAAGGTCTCTCATTCTCTGGTGACTCAGATGTGGAAAAAGATAATGAGCCTGAGATCCAGCCTGCTCAAAAGAAGTTAAAGGTGTCTTGTTTCCCAGAAAAGAGTTGGACCAAAAGAGACATTAAACCCAACTTTCCAAGCTGGTCAGCACTGGATTCTGGACTTTTGAATCTCAAGAGTGAAAAGTTGAACCCAGTAGAGCTTTTTGAATTATTTTTTGATGATGAAACATTCAACTTAATTGTCAATGAAACCAATACTTATGCTTCTCAGAAAAATGTCAGCTTGGAAGTCACAGTTCAGGAAATGAGGTGTGTGTTTGGTGTCCTACTTTTGAGTGGATTTATGAGGCATCCTAGAAGGGGAATGTATTGGGAAATCTCTGACACCAATCAGAACCTGGTTAGAGATGCAATCAGAAGGGACAGATTTGAATTGATATTCTCAAACCTGCACTTTGCAGATAATGGCCACCTAGATCAAAAAGATAAGTTTACAAAGTTGAGACCTCTCATAAAACAAATGAATAAAAATTTCCTCTTGTATGCTCCCCTGGAAGAATACTATTGCTTTGATAAGTCAATGTGTGAATGTTTTGATAGTGAACAATTCCTGAATGGAAAGCCTGTTAGAATTGGATATAAAATTTGGTGTGGTACAACCACACAGGGTTATCTGGTTTGGTTTGAGCCCTATCAAGAAGAATCAACTATGAAGGTAGATGAGGATCCTGACCTTGGGTTAGGTGGAAATCTAGTAATGAACTTCGCTGATGTTCTTTTAGAGAGAGGTCAGTATCCCTATCACCTGTGTTTTGATAGCTTCTTTACAAGTATCAAATTGTTGTCAGCCTTGAAGAAGAAGGGGGTGAGGGCAACAGGAACAATTCGTGAGAACAGGACCGAAAAATGTCCCCTTATGAATGTAGAACATATGAAAAAAATGAAGAGAGGGTATTTTGATTTCCAAGTAGAAGAAAACAATGAGATAATTTTGTGTCGTTGGTATGGGGATGGCATTATCAGTCTGTGCTCCAATGCTGTGGGCATAGAACCAGTCAATGAGATAAGTTGTTGTGATGCTGATGATGAAGAAATCCCTCAGATAAGTCAACCATCCATAGTAAAAGTGTATGATGAATGCAAGGAAGGTGTAGCTAAAATGGATCAAATTATTTCGAAGTATAGGGTGAGGATAAGAAGCAAGAAATGGTACTCAATTTTGGTGAGCTACATGATTGATGTAGCCATGAACAATGCATGGCAACTACACAGAGCCTGTAACCCAGGTGCTTCTCTAGACCCCTTGGATTTTCGGAGATTTGTTGCACATTTCTACTTGGAACACAATGCTGATCTGTCAGATTAAGGCACATAAAATGGACATAGTGCAGACATTAATAAGACATAGAAAAATAATTGTACATGCTGTTGTACCCTCCCAAAGTAAATCTGATATATGTAATGAAGTTATTAAATAGTACTTTTAAAAATCAGACATTTATATAGAGTTTCAAGGACTATTGTAACAATGTTAAAAATTATCTGTGAAAATGTTGAACTAAAGTACCTTTCTCTATGTCAAATTTTGTGTCAGACATGGGAAATCCTTTATTTGTTCAATTGACTATTTTGTGCATTCATTTATTTATTTTTTGAGACACGGTCTCGCTCTGTGGCCAGGCTGGAGTGCAGTGGCATGATCTTGGCTCACTGCAACCTCCGACATCCTGGTTCAAGCAATTCTCCTGCCTCAGCCTCCCGAGTAGCTGGGATTACAGGCACGTGCTGCCATGTCCACCTAACTTTAGTATTTTTAATGGAGATGGGGTTTCACCATGTTGGCCAGGATGGTCTCAATATCCTGACCTCGTGATCTGCCCACCTTGGCCTCCCAAAATGCTGGGATTACAGACGTGACCCATCACGCCCGGCTATTTTGTGCATTTAAAGAATGAAATCCTACCTCTTAAGGCTGGGCGCGGTGGCTCAAGCCTGTAATCCCAGCACTTTGGGAGGCCAAGATGGGTGGATCACGAGGTCAGGAGATCGAGACCATCCTGGCTAACACGGTGAAACACCGTCTCTACTAAAAAATACAAAAAAACTAGCCGGGCGAGGTGGTGGGCACCTGTAGTCCCAGCTACTCGGGAGGCTGAGGCAGGAGAATGGCGTAAACCTGGGAGGCGGAGCTTGCAGGGGGCCTAGATCCGGCCACTGCACTCCAGCCTGGGTGACAGAGCAAGACTCCGTCTCAAAAAAAAAAAAAAAGAAAGAAAAAAGAAATCCTACCTCTTAAAAAAAATTCTCTGAAGACGGCCATTTTTAAGATGCAAGCAATGTCATAGTAACCGTAGAATGATGCTGACTCCATAGTTCAAACTAGTGACACAGCTTATGAAGTAAGAATGGTCTAAACAAAATATAGGTGGTAAGAGACTAAAAACCTTAGCATTAGTGTAAAACTGGATTGGATTGTGTGTAAGTGAGAAGGGTCAGGCATGGATATTGAAGGAGAATGCTATAAAGGAAAAACCAGAGGTGAAGCAGTGCCTTTGAATATTGAAATGATAGGTGTATCCTGTGGTGACGGTGTGAGTTGGCAGCAGAAGTCAGGAGAGTAAAGAAAATCAAGGAAACATGAAGCAAATCAGGATAATAAGTAACCAGGAGAGTTAAGGAAAAGATAGGCATAAAGTCAACATAAAGACCATGTTGAAATCACCTGATTAGATGTCTAGGCTTAAGGTCATCAGTGATAGGTAACTGAAGGAGAAACACTTGGAAAAATGAATGATACGGACTGTAACTCCTTAGTGTTGAAGTCTAGTATTGGTAGATTAGTCTGGAGGGTAGAGAAGACAGGCTTCACCTCATTTCTGTGGGCTGTAGCCACAACAGCTCCTTGCCTTTCTTTCATATCCTAATATTTACAGTCCCTTTCCTGGCTGGAAGGCAAGTGGTCAGGTTTGAATTCTTTCAACAGGTATGTTTATTATGTGGATGACTGGTGAAAGTGTAAGCCATGCGTAATGTCACAGATTCACCTATTCCGTGCAAGATGTTCAAAGAAAATATAAGTTCATTACTTCCTGTAATTGATATTCTTTGTGAAATACATCACCAGGGTGGGTTGGTTTCTACTTTTAAATGATGAAGTGTCTGGTTAAGTATGTACCCACAAAAGGATATTAATAGAGTGCAGGTTTTAGTTAAATGATGAGTGGTGCAGATAGTAATTGCTAATATAGGCAGGAAATAGTTACAGAATAACTTCTTATTTCACTTTCATGTCTGCCCTGATGTTTAGAGCCCTCTAGGCGTCCCCACTTGGCAGTTATCAAAGGCTGCACTTTATATCTCCCAAATTCTAAATCTGCTTTTCTCTTCTCCAGGGTTCCATAATTATGTAAATAATATCACTGACCACCCAGTATCAAACAAGACACCTAAATGTTACCTGTAACCCTCTTCTACCACTCATCTCTAATATCTCTTGAATCTATTCACACCATTCAACCTCTTTGCCATCATTCAGACCACAGTTCTATGATGTTGCTTGACTGCTCACCAAACCCTTCCTTGACCCTCCCCAAACCTGTCTCCAAATAATGACCGTGAAAGTTCTGAAAAGCAAATCTGAGCATCAGCTATGCAGAAGATAGAAACAGTATGTTATGAAAAAGCATAAATAGTGGACTGTATGTGGGTCTTGGCACCAGAAAGTCTTTGAATTTCAGCCATGTAACCTTGGGCAGATTAACTCTCTGAGCCTAACCCACACTCTCCATGGTGCTCAATATACCACTCTACAGTTAAGAAGTAAATGTGGAGCCCAAGGAAAATGGGGAGTGATACCCTAAGACTGGAGCAGAACTGGCCCATGCTGTACGCACCAGCAGCTGCCCAGGAAGTAAAGTAAGCTGGAAGGAACCTGATTCCCTGAAGACTGGAATAGAGTCTTGAAAATTGTCTACGGCTGAGATTTACATGTGAGGGCAAAAACCTTCTATCTTGGTGAATTCATTGTTACTGGGGGTAGGGTAGGGGTATTTGTTATTCCCAGCTGAACATAATTCTAAGTGATAATCACTGATCCATGTCAGGTCTCCTAGGTTAGATGAAGTTGGATACAGGAGAACAATTTTGGATGACTCCTATTTCACACCCACATATAAATTGAACAAAAACTTGTAGCATTTGCTACATATGACTGTTCTAAGAGTTTTACAAATATTAAGTTAATATCCCCATTGTATGCATGAGAAAACAAACATAGGTTAAGTGGCATTTTATAAGTCACAGAGTTAGTAAGTGGTGTAATCCTTGCAGCCAATATTGAGTGCCAATTTGTTTTATGGTTTTTCCTTCTAGTTTTTTTTCCTTTTGTTCTTCTCTCTAGAAAACCCAAAAAAGATCACACTGCAGGAGAGGTCAACACCTTTGTTATTGTGAAAGGGTTAGGAAAAGACATTACAAAAGTTCCTGGAGATCTGTACCAAGAGAATGACTGTCTACCACACAACTGTACTGAACATCTGTGGTACTTCTGCACACACCATGTTCATGGTGCTCCTTAAATACTGCTGCCTTACATGGTAGTTGTTTTTGTTCAGGGCATATCCTTTATTAGACAGCAAACTTACAGGGCATCTTTTTTGCAACCCTCCTTGCAACCAAAACAGGACCTGAAATTTGCTATATTACTTATATTACTCAGGATACTTAGAATACACTGCAATTTGATGGGGAAATTTAACTATCCAAATATATAGCTTTATCTTTAAAGTGTACTATAGAACAGTGGAATATGAGAGTAACCTTGGAAACAATACAGAATAATTTGGAGTGAGAGATAATGAAGACAAATGGTGACTTTAAAACATTATTAAGTAAATTTTGCCTTAGGAGAGCCCCAGCATCCTTTACTAATCTGACTGGCTTCAAGGAACTGTTTCCAACTGAGTCATAGGACAGTGACTTTTTAAGGCAGGACAATTCTTGAAGGCAGGACAAACATCATGATTAAGTTCTCCTGTAGTCCTTACATTGAGTTATCTAATTAGGGATTGTCTGATTATTAATAACTGGATACCAAATTAACATCAGTCTGACTTGCATTTGTGCCTAAACATTCTGACTTAACCCCCAGGCTCAGACTGAACTTTTTCCCTATTTTAAACTATAAAGTTCATTCTTTTAAAATTTTATGTATTTCAATAGGTTTTTGGGGAAAAGGTAGTGTTTGGTTACATGAATAAGTTCTTTAGTGGTGATTTTTGAGATTTTGGTGCACCCATAACCCGAGCAGTGAACACTGTACCGAATGTATAGTCTTTTATCCCTCACCCCTGCTCCCATCTTTCCCCCCCAAGTCCCCAAAGTCTATTGTATCATTCCTACCCTTGCATCCTCATAGCCTAGCTCCCACTTATGAGTGAGAACATATGTTGTTTGGTTTTCCAGTCCTGAGTTACTTCACTTAGAATAATGGTCTCCAATTCCATCCAGGTTGCTGCAAATGCCATTATTTTGTTCCTTTTTAATGACTGAGTAGTAGTCTATATTGTTTATATGCCACAATTTCTTTATCTACTGTTGATTGATGGGCATTTGGGCTGGTTTCATATTTTTACAATTGTGTATTATGCTGCTATAAACATATGTGTGTAAGTATCTTTTTCATTTAATGATTTATTTTCTTCTGGGTACATACCCAGTATTGGGATTGCTGGATCAAATGGTAGTTCTACTTTTATTTCCTTAAGTAATCTCCACACTGTTTTCCATAGTGGTTGTACTAGTTTACATTCATCCACCAGCAGTGTAAAAGTGTTCCCTTTTCACCACATCCATGCCAACATCTATTATTTTGTTATTATGGCCAATCTTGCAGGAGTAAGTTATTGCATTGTGGTTTTGATTTGCATTTCCCTGATAATGAGTGATGTTGAGCATTTTTTTATGTGTTTGTTGGCCATTTGTATATCTTCTTTTGAGAATTGCTTATTGATGCCCTTAGCCCGTTTTTTGATGGGATTGTTTTTTTCTTGCTGATTTGTTTGAGTTCCTTGTAGATTCTGGATGTTAATCCTTTGTTAGATGTATAGATTGTGAAGATTTTCTTCCATGCTTTGGGTTGTCTGTTTACTCTGATGATTGTTGCTTTTGCTGTGCAGAAGCTTTTTGGTTAAAGTCCCATCTATTTATCTTTGTTTCTGTTGCATTTGCTTTGGGGTTCTTGGTCATGAACTCTTTGCCTAAGCCAATGTCTAGAAGGGTTTTAAAAATATTATCTTCTAGAGTTTTTAAGGTTTCAGGTCTTAGGTTTAAGTCCTTGATCCATCTTGAGTTGATTTTTGTATAAGGTTAGAGATGAGGATCCAGTTTCGTTCTTCTACATGTGCCTTGCCAATTATCCCAGCACCATTTTTTGAATAAGATGTCCCTTCCCCACTTTATATTTTTGTTTGCTTTGTTGTAGATCAATTGGCTGTAAGTATTTGGCTTTATTTCTGGGTCCTCTATTCTGTTCCATTGCTCTATGTGCCTATTTTTATACCAGTACCATGCTGTTTTTGTGACTATGACCTTATAGTTTGAAGTCAGGTAATGTGATACCTCCAGATTTGTTCTTTTTGCTTAGTCTTGCATTGGCTATATGAGCTCTTTTTCTGTTTCATATGAGTTTTAGGATTTTTTTTTCTAGTTCTCTGAAGAATGATGGTGGTATTTGCATAAGAACTGCATTGAATTTGTATATTGCTTTTGGCAGTATGGTCATTTTCACAATATTGATTCTACCCAACCATGAGCATGGGATGTCTTTCCATTTGTTGGTGTTGTCTTTGATTTCTTTATTCAGTGTTTTGTAGTTTTCCTTGTAGGGGTCTTTCACCTTGGCTAGATATATTCCTAAGTATTTTATTTTATTTGCTGCTATTGTAAAGGGGATTGAGTTCTTGATTTGATTCTCAGCTTGCTGGCTGTTGGTGTATAGCAGAGCTACTGATTTGTGTACATTAATTTTATATCCTGAAACTGATGAATTCATTTATCAGTTCTAGGAGCTTTCTGGAGGAGGCTTTAGGGTTTTATAGGTATGTGATCATATTATCAGCAAACAGCAACAGTTTGACTTCCTCTTTATCAATTTGGATGCCCTTTATTTCTTTATCTTGTCCAATTGCTCTGGCTAGGACTTCAGTGCTATATTGAATAGAAGTGGTGAGAGTGGGCATCCTTGTCTTGTTCCAGTTCTAAGGGGGAATGCTTTCAACTTTTCCTCATTCAGTATTATGTTGGCTCTGGGTTTGTCATAGATGGCTTTTATTACATTAAGGTATGTCCCTTCTATGCTGATTTTTCTGAGGGTTTTAATCGTAAAGGGATGCTGAATTTTGTCAAATCCTTTTTCTATGTCTACTGAGATGATCATGTGATTTTTGCTTTAATTCCGTTTATGTGGTATATCACATTTATTGACTTGCATATGTTAAACCATCCCTGCATCCCTGGTATGAAACCCACTTGATCATGGTGGATTATCTTTTTGATATGCTGTTGGATTTACTTAGCTAGTATTTTGTTAGGGATTTTTGTATCTATATTCATAGGGTCTATAGTTTCCTTTTTTGTTATGTCCTTTTCTAGTTTTGGTATCAGGGTGATATTGGCTTCATAGAATGATTTAAGGAGAATTCCCTCTTTCTCTGTCTTGTGGAATAGGGTTAATAGGATTGGTACCAATTTTTTGAATGTCTGATAGAATTCAGCTGTGAATCAATCGGGTCCTGGACTTTTTTTTGTTGGCAGTTTTAAAAATTACTGTTTCGATCTTGCTGCTTGTTATTGGTCTGTTCAGAGTTTCTATTTCTTCCTGGTTTAATCTAGGAGGGTTTTATATTTCCGAGAATTTATCCATCTCCTCTAGATTTTCTAGTTTATGTATATAAAGGTGTTCATAGTAGCCTTGACTGATATTTTGTACTTCTGTGGTATGAGTTGTAATATCTCCCGTTTGATTTCTAATTGAGCTTATTTGGATCTTCTCTCTTTTCTTCTTGGTTAATCTTGCTAATGGTCTATCAGTTTTATTTATCTTTTGAAAGAACCAGCTTTTTGTTTCACTTATCTTTTTATTTTTTGTTGTTTCAATTTCATTTAGTTCTGCTCTGATCTTTGTTATTTCTTTTCTTCTGCTGGGTTCGGGTTTGATTTGTTCTTATTTCTCTAGTTCCTTCAGTTATGACCTTAGATTGTCTATTTGTGCTCTTTCAGACTTTTTGACATAGATATTTAAGGCTATGAACTTTCCTCTTAGGACCACCTTTCCTGTATCCCCGAGGTTTTGATAGGTTATGTCACTATTATCATTCAGTTCAAAGAATTTTTAAATTTCCATCCTGATTTCATTGTTGATCCAACAATCATTCAGGAGCAGGTTATTTAATGTCCATGTATTTGCATGGTTTTGAGGGTTCCTATTGGGGTTGATTTTCAATTTTATTCCACTGTGGTCTGAGAGAGTACTTGATATAATTTCAGTTTTCTTAAATTTATTGAGACTTGTTTTGTGGCCTATCATATGGTCTATCTTGGAGAATGTTCCATGTGCTGATGAATAGAATATATATTCTGCAGTTGTTGGGAAGAATGTTCTGTAAATATCTGTTAAGTCTATTTGTTCTAGGGTATAGTTTAAATCCATCATTTCTTTGTTGACTTTCTGTCTTGATGACCTGTCTACTGCTGTCAGTGGAGTATTGAAGACCCACTATTATTCTGTTGCTGTCTATCTCATTTCTTAGGTCTAATAGTAATTGTTTTATAAATTTGGGAGCTCCAGTGTTAGGTGCATATGTATTTAGGATTTTCCTGTTGGACAAGTCCTTTTATCATTATATAATGTCCTTCTTTTTCTTTTTAAACTGCTGATGCTTTAAAGTTTGTTTTGTCTGATATAGGGACAGCTACTCCTGCTCACTTTTGGTGTCCATTTGCATGGAATATCTTTTTCCACCCCTTTACCTTATGTGACTCCTTATGTGTCAGATGAGTCACTTGAAGACGGCAGATACTTGTTTGGTGAATTCTTATCCATTCTGTCATTCTGTATCTTTTAGTGGAGTGTTTAGGCCATTTACATTCAATGTTAGTATTTAGACGTGAAGTACTAGTCTATTCATCATGCTATTTGTTGCCTGAATACCTTTTGTTTTTTATTGTGTTTTTGTTTTGTAGGTCCTGTGACATTTGTGCTTTAAGGAGGTTCTATTTTGGTGTATTTTAAGGATTTGTTTCAAGATTCAGAGTTCCTTTTAGCAATTCTTGTAGTGCTGGCTTGGTAGTGGCTAATTCTGTCAGCATTTGTTTGTCTGAAAAAGACTATCTTTCCTTCATTTATGAAACTTATTTTTGCTGGATACAAAATTCTTGTCTGATAATTGTTTTGTTTAAGGAGGCTGAACATAGGGTCCCCATCCCTTCTGGCTTGTAGGGTTTCTGCTGTGAAATCTGCTGTTAATCTGATAGGTTTTCCTTTATACATTACCTGGCACTTTTGCCTCACAGTTTTTAAGATTCTTTCCTTTGTCTTGACTTTAGAAAACCTGATGACTATGTGCCTAGATGATGATCTTTTTGTGATAAATTTCCCAGGTGTTCTTTGAGCTTCTTGTATTTGAATGTCTAGATTTCTAGCAAGGCCAGGGAATTTTTCTGCGATTATTCCCCAAATATATTTTTCAAGTTTTAGATTTCTCTTCTTCCTCACAAACACCAATTATTCTTACATTTGGTTAACATAATCCCAAACTTCTTGGAGACTTTATTCATTTTTTTAAATTATTTTTTCTTTGTCTTTTTTGGATTGTGTTAATTCAAAAACCTTGTCTTCAAGCTCTGAAGTTCTTTCTTCTGCTTGTTCAGTTCTGTTGCTGAGATTTTTCAGTGTGTTGTGCATTTCTCTAAGAGTGTCCTTCATTTCCTGAAGCTGTGATTTTATTTTGCTATCTATTTCACTGAAGATTTTCCCTTCGTATCTTGTATCTTTTTTTTTTTTTTAATTTCATTAACTTTGACTTCACCTTTCTCTGGTGCCTCCTTGATTAGCTTAATAATCAACCTGAATTCTTTCTCTGGCAATTCAGGGATTTCTTCTAGGTTTGGATACATTGCTGGTGAGCTGGTATAATATTTTGGGGGGCATTAAAGAACCTTTTATATTATCAGAATTGTTTTCCTGTTTCCTTATCATTTTGGTCAGAGGGAAGATCTGGGGCTTAGGGATGCTGTTCAGATTCTTTTGTCCCACGGGGACTACTTGATGTAGTTCTCTCCCTCTTACCCTATGGATGTGGCTTCCTGAGAGCTGAACTGCAGTGATTGTCTTCTCCAGGATCGAGCCAGGTAGCTCTGCTGCATACTGGGCTCTGGGCTGGTACTGGAGAGTCTGCATAGAGTCCTGTGATGTGAACAGTCTTCAGGTCTCTCAGCCATGGATACCAGCACCTGCTGTTGTGGAGGTGGCAGGGGAGTGAAATGGGCTCTTGTGAGGATCCTTAGTTATAGTTTTGTTTATTGCACTAGTTTTGTGTTGGTTGGCCTCCTGCCAGGAGGTGTTGCTTTCAAGACAGCATCAGCTGTGATAGTATAGGGAGGATCAGACAGCGGGTGCGGCCGTAGATCTCACAAGAGATTATGTCGTTTGTCTTCAACTAACATGGTGGGTAAAGACCATCAGGTTGGGGCAGGGTCAGTCATGTCTGAGCTCAGACTCTCCTTGGGCAGGGCTTGCTGTGGCTGCTGAGGGATGGAGGTATGGTTCCTAGACCAATGGAGTTATATGTTCCCAGGGGGATAATGCCTGCCTCTGCTGAGTCATGCTGGCCGCCAGGGAAGTTGGGGAAAGCTGGCAGTTACAGGCCTCACCCAGCTCCCACGCAGCCTAAAAGGCCAGTCTTACTCCCACTGTACCCCTACCAGCTACACTGAGTTTATTTCCAGGCAGCAGGTGAGCAGGGCTGAGAACTTGCCCCAGCCTACCAACCTCCTGACTGAGAAAGCAAGCAGTGTTTTCAGGTTTTGTGCCTCCCGACCTGCTGTGGTTTCTGTGCTGTGTCTGGACTCCCGAATCACCCCTCCCGGGAGTTCTGTACAAGACATTTTGAATTTGGTCAAAATTGTTACAAAGTTCAGCTGGAAGTTTCCTTCTCTCTGTGGTCTTTTCTCAGTTCCTCTAGCAGCCTTCCCCAAGGACCTCTGTGAAACAAAGTCAGAAATGGCTTCCCTGGGGTCCAAGAGCCCATAGGGCTCTTCCCGCTGCTGCTTCTACCCCTGTGTTTCACTCAGCTCTCTGATTATGTCTCAGCTCCAGGTCAAGTCAAATCCTTCTCTCGTGATCTGGACCTTCGGGTTCCCTAGTGAGAGTGGGTGATCGGGGCGGATGATCCCCCTTTCACACTTTGGGCACCCACAGTTTTTCAGCTATCTCCTGGGGCCTGCAGGAGCAATCCACTTCCTTCAAAGGGTCTGTGGGTTCCCTTGGATTTCCTGGTATGTTCCCGTGGTAGTTCTTGGAGCAAAAGTTCACGATGTGCGTCTCCACACACTGCTCTGTCCATCTGAGTGGGAACTGCAATTTAGTCCTGCCTCCTATTTGCCATTTTCCTGCTTGTCCGGTAAAGTTCATTCTTTACTGAGGTTTCACTCCCCTGTTATTCAGAGCAAAACTCAAATGAAAGTGGGACTTCTTGCGCACGTGGAGTTTCTGATGTTGGAAGTCAGAATGAAGAAGGAAGATAGCGCCAAATTCAACTGTCTGATAAGGTTTCTCTCCAGGACAAATTTACCAAAGTATATATATTTGTCTTCCAAGGTAAGGATGATGTCAGTGTCAATTCAAGCTCCAGCTCTGTTTTGTTTTCCATGCTCCTGCTCCAGCTTGACACAGTCTGGGAAATAGTTGACTACCACTATTAGTAAAGTATAGGTTCTGGTCAAAGATATAATTGGTTTATATTGTAATAGATGCACTTCTGGTATAAGAATTAAGCTCTTCATTTCTTCTTTTAATGATTCATATATTAATCTAAACTTATTCAAGTTCTACTCAAAGGTTTTCTTGCTATCACACAACCAATTAGCATCTTTTCTTGGCTTTTTTTTTTTTTTAATAAAGGGTTCTTGTGCCCAAGAAGTGTTGAGGTCGTCCCAAAGCATTGCCACATACACACTGATAGGGCCTCTCGCTCATGTGGACCCGCTGGTGCGGGATGTGGCAGGAACTCTGGCTGACAGTTTCGAGGCAGCAGCTGCAGTTATCAGGCCTGTCACCGGTGTGTGTACCTGCAGGCGCTGGAAGCAGGTGGAGCTTCTTGGGAAGCGCTTGCCACAGCTTTTGCTCGCGTAGGGCCTGCATGGAGTAGGAGATCGAAGCTGAGGAAGAAGACGGTAACCGCCCGAGGCATGCGCACGGCGGCGCTAAGTGCTCGCTGGGGGAGTGGCCGGCGCCCCTGGGCACACGCAGTTGCTGGGTCTGGTTGGATGGAGCGCCGCTCCCACGCCGACTTCCCCTTGGAGCACTCATACGGTCTTTCCCGTGGAGGAAATGCATCCTCGGGTGGATCTGGAGGTCACGTGAACATTTTTTCCTTTGTGGGTTTGCCCATTTACTGCTTCTGTCTCATTTAGGACTGAAAACCTTTTATTCGAGGTCTGCATAGGATTACTTTAGGGGGTTTCACTTATTCAGGTATTTCTTGCTTTAAGGCTAGTTCTTTTTTTTTTTTTTTCTTTAGTTCTTAGTCTCCACATCTTCAACCTTAGATTCTGATCTGAAAACATACAAGAAATTTGTCAACCGGTCCTCCTCCTGGGGGAGAACAGGATGAATCAAGTGAAATAAAAGTGTAATAAGCTTGAGGGTTGGTAAAGGCGTACAAGGGATCACTGCCATAAACTGAAGGAAGGGGACAGAGCGAGAACCTGTCTCAAAAAACAAAAAAAGAAAGAAAATAGAAAGGACAAAATATTCTGTTGAAGCTGAACACTGAATCATGAGGAGCCACTCTGGATCCTGACTCTGTGGACCCCTTACTTTCATTCTTTGCTTACGGCTGTAGAGTTAACAAAACTGACTTTTTAATCCCTGAACGATGGCATGTATATATAAAATCTAAATGCTAAGATTTAGGAATCGCTATTCCCAACTGTCCTGTTGACTGCTGAATGTTATCTAGATGTCCATGACTGAAAGAGGCACATTAATTCCCTTCAGCACAGATGCTGGGACAAATCATCAATGAACTGAAACCAGAAAACCACATATTGACTCAAGCAAATATATGTTGAACCTATGGCATGGACAAAAGGAATTTTTAAAAATATGGATATAGTTTGCTGATAATTCTTTTTCTTCACATCCTGGACTTAAGGAAGCCCAAGAGTTGGGGAGGGGAGCTGGTTGGTTGAAAGGGAAATAATACAGTTTATATAGTTTCACCTGGGGTCAAGGAAGAACATCAAAAGAAAATCAGGCAGAAAAGCTAACATTTATGAGAAGTTGGGGTTTGAGGTGCAGATTGGCAAGTCTAAAACTAAAACAAGCTTGGTGGGGAGGTAAGGATATCCAGGTGAAACCTGGGATTTGTCAATTCAGGCATGAGCGCTAAAGGTGAGATACAAGGCAGGTCACATTTTTATTCTAGGGCCAGAGGACTGGGAGTAAATGAAAGATTATAGCTAGGAAAAGGAATGTAACAAAATTAGGCAGATATGAAAGGCGAAGTTGTAATTAACAAAGGAGATTCTACAGAGTAGGTCCTAGTTATTTTCTCCCCAGTGCATAGGAAGAAGCCAACAGGGAGTCTTTTAATGTTCTTTTCTTTCTTTGATGCTTATATTTTCTATATCTTGCTCTTTCCCTTTAGGGAGGTACCTGTAACACAAAGAGAGACTAACCCAAGAAAGGCAGCAATCCAACTGTGAGGGACAGTACACAGGGTTCTTCACATGGTCCTAGAGCCATGGTTGAGTCTAGAATTGTGTGTAGTGGCTATGTAATCGTGTGTACACATTTACATGCTAATGTGAAGGTGTGTTAAGCACAGATCACACATTCTCAAAAGGTCACATCAACACTCTTATGGTAAAGGCTATAGTCAATTCTATCCTGTCTATGCTGAAACACAGACTAAATGCAGGCCACTCAAATGATAGGACAAACAAGAGGCCGAACACACTTTGTCTCCAGAAGGAATGGGTAGATGTTGGTTCTGCCCACATATCTTCATTCATTCATTTAACTAATAAATATTTTGTGTGCATCAACTGGGCATGAGAAGAATGGATAGAGTTTTAATGAAAGGGGAAATGAATAAAAAATGGGCCTGAAGATTACTTCTATGTCTCTAGCTGGCAATACTTCCATCTCAGAAGAAACTCTGCTTCTCACCAGTCTTTGGAAAGGTACATGGTTTTTGAGGTTCTCATTAACTTGGGTCTTTATGGGCTGCAGATGGATGACTAAGCATGGCTTTCCTGCCCTCAAAGATAATTTTTCCTTCAAGATTATGTCGTTTTTATGGAGATTGGCTGGACCCTGAATCAGTAGGTTTCTGTAGAAATTATTATGAGAATTAGGGCTAAATCCTTAGAGAAGAGATTGCAGGACATAGAAAAAACAGTGTTTCATTAGGCCATTCAAGGGCTGCAAGGGTGATGTTTGAAAGTTGAAAAGGGCCGGGCAAAGTGGCTCATGCCTATAATCCCAGCACTTTGGGAGGCCGAGGCAGGTGGATCATCTGAGGTCAGGAGTTTCAGACCAGCCTGGCCAACATGGTGAAACCCCATTTCTACTAAAAATACAAAAATTAGCCAGAGGAGGGTGGCAAGTGCCTATAATCCTAGCTACTTTGGAGGCTGAGGTGGAAGAATCACTTGAACCTGGAACGTGGTGGTTGCAGTGAGCCGAGATCCTGCCACTGCACTCCATCCAGCCTGGGTGACAGAGCGAGACTCCGTCTCAAAAAAAAAAAAAAAAAAAAGTTGAAAAATGCAAATAACTAATAACTTCAGCTTGGCTCAGTAAAGACTGAAGTTTCTAAGAAATAATCTTCTCACCACCAACCTGTCAGTGCCCCTCGTTCTGGCTTTATATCTCCAAGCCTTCTACCTTCTCACCTGCTGTCTTGATCAATCAGTCTTTCTCTTCTACATGGCCAAGCAGGTCACAGCCTCTTCTCCTTGCATAGCTGTTTGTTGTACCTCAGGGAAGTGGCCACAACTAGGACTTCACTTGTTTTTTAGATAGGTTGAGCCTTGAAAATTTGTAGCAGGTTCACTCTGCCTATAATTTTGGGATCTAGGAAGATTCCCATTCAGCATTTTATCTTCAGGGTTAGTCCTAATTTTTATAAAAAAAATTGTATAATATACATGTCTATATACATATATCCTATATATAAATACACATATAACACAGGGTTAATATCTAAAATATAAAGAATTTCTACCCTCTGATAAGAAAAAGTTAAAATGCCTACCAGAAAATCAGACAAAGGATATGAATAAGGAATTCACAAGGGAGGAAATGCAAATGGCCAATAAATGATTTAAAAAGATGTGTAGTTTCATTAGTATTCAAGGATTAAAAATAGAAGCAAGATACTTACACACTTAAAAGCTTGGTATATATTTAAAAGTTTGATAATGGGCAAAGATACAGAATAACAACCATACTGTGCTAGTGGGAATATACATTGGCACAGCCAATTTGGAGGCAGTTTAGTGGTATTAAAATTTTAAATGCACATACGATGTCATGTTTTAATTCTGTCATTCCCCACTGTCTTTGAGAACTGGGATACTTGACATGGAAGCTGAGTGTGAGTGACAGCCTCTAAAATGTCCCCCAGTAATCCCACTTCCCAGTATTCAAGGCCTTGCATAATCCCCTCCTTTTTTTTTTTTTTTCAAATTCTGACACTCAAACTTTTATTTATTTGCTTATTTTTGATTAAATGTTTGTTACAGGCAACCTGGGGATAGCTTTCTTTTTCCCCTTAAACCAGCTATAGAAAGGTAATTGATTGTGCTTAGTTCTCAGAACTTCAGAAACAACATAATAGGTAAACAATTCCTTAAAAGAAGTATTCTAGATAATAGTAAATGGGATTCTTTCAACAATATACTCTGTTGCAGTGAGAGATGATTTTTCTGAAGAATCCCAGACCTCACAATATTCTGTATATTTCCTGGACCCTTACACACACACACCACACAAATATCGTAAAATCTTGATCTCACATATATAAAAAGGCTCTATAAATGATGGGAAAAAGTGAAAAAAAAAACCGCATACGTCAAAGAAATACAAAATAGGCATGTGTTAAGACTATACCAGAAATTATAGAAAAACAGACTTTTAGTTAAATACCTTTACGTTATTACAACAGAACTGATGAAACCATAACTTTGATAACTGAGAATTATGACTATATCCTTTGCTTCAATACTTTTGCTCTAAAATGTGACCATAAGTAAAACATATGTAAATTCTTTCCATGAACAGCTTGATTGCAGAAAATCAAACGTATTTTAGACATATCTTAACTAAATACTGAACTATTTCAGTGCCTTCAGTTACAATGTGTTGCTCACACTGGAGGCTGATAATCTAAAAGAATAGCATTAAGTGTTATTCAAACTGGTCCATAAACATTCTCAGTGGTTGTTAGATTCTCAAATTTGAGGAACATAGTCCTAAAGGTTTACAAGTTTGCTTAGCTGTAATTGAAATTCTAACCTGCATAACATAATGTAACTTAAAATGTTAGTCCCTCCAAAAAAAAAGAAAAAAAAACCCCAGGACCTCTTTATAAAAAATCATCAAATTTATTTGATGATTTCTAGTTTCGTTTTAAACTGTAGCTGCTGGACAATTTTGTAAGTTAAAATTCATTATTGGGGTATAGAACACACTAATAAGCTGACAGTGAATTAAATACTAACAGTGAATAAAATTACTGGACCATGCATTTATAAAAGCCATGTTTAATAGTAAAACATCCCAGTTATACTACTTAACTGAAAGAAATATCCTTTAGCTCCTTACTTCCAATTACAGTACATTCTCATTTTGAGATAATTTATCCTCTTTCACCCAATTACTACTATGCCCAACAAAATGTTTCCAAATGTTGTACCTTTCTTTAACACTTACGAAGTATGACTTCACTGTTGCTCATTAAGAGTTCTTTAAAAGAAATTTGAAATTTAAAGTTTCACTTTGAACCTGTTTGATCAGAAAGTATTAAATATCACTACCACATGAGTTAAAACAAAAATGGAATAAAAAAAGTGGTGTCTATGTAATCAGCAAATTACTTGATAAGACATTTTAACTATTTTACAGTTCTGCTTAGCACAAGAATAAACTGGTTCCAAGGTACTAGCATGTTTAGCATTTCTACTGCAAGCTCTAAACCATAGTATTACTCCTCTCAACAGGCCATCTCTAAGAAAATGGCAGTGTTTGAAAGTACAAAAAGTGTTCTGTCCAATAGGTGGTATTCTACATAGTCAAGGTAAGAGGATTCTTTATAAAATTACATTTTAAAAAATGTGGCCAGGTGCGGTGGCTCACAACTATAATCCCAGCACTTTGGGAGGCTGAGGGAGGCAGATCACAAGGTCAAGAGATCGAGACCATCCTGGCCAACATGGTGAAACCCTGTCTCTACTAAAAATACAAAAGTTAGCTGGGCATGGTGGCCCTGTAGTCACAGCTACTCGAGAGGCTGAAGCAGGAGAATCGCTGGAACCTAGGAAGCAGAGGTTGCAGTAAGCCGAGATCGTGCCACTGCACTCTGGCCTGGCGACAGAGCGAGACTGTCTCAAAAAAAAAAAAAAAAAAAAAGCAAAATGTCTTGATAATTACCAGTTGTCTCAAAGGCTAAAGTAAGAAAAATGCAGCAAATAGAAGTACTTGTTGATTAGTATTATTTTGAGAAAGCCAGAAATGATTCTAAGAAGCAATGATAATAAGACATAATTAATACCTTATAGCTCTTTTAAGCCAAAGCACATTTTTTCACCTCAGGAAAGTTCTGACTTTTACATTCTTAACTTCCTTTGTCCAAAACAGGACCCCTTTTTTTTTCTTTTTTTTTTTTTATTATACTTTAA
>NW_016809319.1:793612-819255 GCF_001698545.2 Rhinopithecus bieti | reverse complement strand
GATGTTCATCAGGGATATTGGTCTAAAATTCTCTTTTTTTGTTGTGTCTCTGCCAGGCTTTGGTATCAGGATGATGTTGGCCTCATAAAATGAGTTAGGGAGGATTCCCTCTTTTTCTATTGATTGGAATAGTTTCAGAAGGAATGGTACCAGCTCCTCCTTGTACCTCTGGTAGAATTCAGCTGTGAATCCATCTGGTCCTAGACTTTTTTTGGTTGGTAGGCTATTAATTATTGCTTCAATTTCAGAGCCTGCTATTGGTCTATTCAGGGATTCAACTTCTTCCTGGTTTAGTCTTGGGAGAGTGTAAGTGTCCATGAAATGATCCATTTCTTCTAGATTTTCTAGTTTATTTGTGTAGAGGTGTTTATATTATTCTCTGATGGTAGTTTGTATTTCTGTGGGGAACAGGACCCCATTTTAAATAGAGTTCATTTGAATAGAGTTCATAATATAAAGTCATTTTTCCCCATAGGATGTTTTCATTTCAGTACATAAACTGATGTTTTCATTCGGTACATAAATTACTAAGTGGGAAATGACTATGTCAGTTATAAAGAATTTGTACCATAATAAATGCTAAATGCTAATTTACAATAACTGTCAATAGAAACCTATAAACTCCTACACCCAAGCCTAAAAGTTACTACAGTATTGAGGTCAGAACGGACCTGATTCTTCCATTTGGTCAAATTTCATTTACTAAGTAATAATGTCAAGAAATCCAAAGAAACCTTAGTGGGTCCTTCCAAAGCTGCATAATTTTCCAGATGATTTCCTCTGGTTGCAGAGCCTGTTCAGTCCTTCAATCCTTTTTCAGTCGTTTCGCTTTTGCATGTTTTCTTGATGTTTTTGTTTCTTCTTTTGCTCCTTCCCCCAGCCTCAATCATCTTGGCCAATTTCCAAGACAGTACAACACTTGCTAGGAACAGTGGAGTAAGGGCCAAAATAACAGTTGTAAGGAAGCCACATGGGTCCTTTGCAGCCCATTCCACAACAAACTCAGCCCAAGCCTTTATATCAAACATCTTCATAGCAGTCTTATGAAAACTGAGGGCCAGGTGCGGTGGTTCACGCCAGTAATCCCAGCACTTTGGGAGGCCAAGGTGGGTGAATCACCTGAAGTCAGGAGTTCAAGACCAGCCTGGACAACATGGCGAAACCCTGTCTCTACTAAAAGTACAAACATTAGCCGGGCGTGGTGGCACATGGCTGTAATCCCAGCTACTAGGGAGGCTGAGGCAGGAGAATTGCTTGAACCTGGGAGGCAGAGGTTACAGTGAACAGAGATCGCAGCACCACACTCCGGCCTGGGCAACAAAGCAAGACTCCCTCAAAAGACAAAAAAAAAAAAAAAAGAAGAAGAAGAAGAAGAAAGGAAGGAAGGAAGGGATGCAAGGGAAGGGAGGAAGGGAGGGAGGGAGGAGGAAACCAGGGCTTATGCTTGAGTAGTGATCTCTAACTTTGTCCTGGTATTATTAGTGACTCAATCACAATTTCAGATGACCCTTGGTAGTCTGTCTTTTTTAGTTCTACCATACACATCGGAGAGACAGTTTAAATTCCTATCAGGGCTGCAGACCCATGGGGGCCACGTTCACCCCTTCCCCTTGGCCTTGGCAAGAGCGGGCCCCTTATTACACAGAGAGGAGGGTCCTGGGGGATCCTGGGTTGGCCCTGCCACACCTTGCTCGGCCACCATTTCTGCTGGGCACCAGGAGAAAACCTTGGCAGCCGCAGCCACCAGCCTCTCCTCCATCACCCCCAACACCCTCCTTTTAAATAACTTGCTTCTAATTAATAGAATACAAAATGTTGAAAGGATGTTACTTCTGTGATTAGGTTACAAAGAAAACGGTGACTTCTGTCTTGCTAGCAGATGCTCTCCCTTGGGGGTTTTGACTAATCAAGTTGTCATGTTAAAGAAGCCTATATGACAAGGAACTGAGGATTGCCTACTGCCAACAGCCAGCATGTAACTGAGGCCCTCAGTCCAAAATCCCTCAAAGGGTTTGTTGATTTCTGACAACAATCATGTGAACTTAGAGCTGATCTCTCCCCAGTTCAGCCTTCAGATGAGATGCCAACTCTGACCAACACCTTGATTTCAGTCTTCAGAGAGTCTGAAGCTTAGGACCCTGCTGAGCCATACCTGGATTTCTGACCCATGGAAAGGATAATGTGCGTTGTTTTAAACTACTAAGTTTTGAGTTAATTCATTATACAGCAATAGATGATAATAATACAAGAGAAGATACAAATGTAAAGAGAAGTAAAAACTCTATAACTCTGAATTAGAAAGAAAAACAAACAGGCATAGACAGATATATATCTCCTAGGTCTTGCTATTGAAAAGGCTTGGAAACAATAACCAGCTAAGCAGTGGGCCTTTGCTAGCATTCAATTTGTCATCTTGAAATTCCATATCCCCATAAAGAAATCAGGATTCCTGGAAGAAATGGCTGAATCCAGATCGGAGGCAAGAAATGTATAGCATGAGACTGAAACATCTTGTCATATCATAAAGCAAGGGTCTTGAGTCAGAAGTACTCAGGTGCCAAGTTGAAGACCTTCCCACTTGAAGACGGGAAAATTTGAACCCCAGTAAAGATAATGACAGCAAAGATTTGAAACACTTCAAGTATGTTTATATCCCTGAGTCTGTAATTATTCTTTAAAAAAAAAAATTGGTCACCATTGGAGAATGCTAGAGAGCCAAGTATTTTGAAAACACATAAATAAAGGGAAACAAGTATTTATCCTGCCTTTTCCACATGAACTGTACAACTTGGTAACCACATAGATGATAAGAAAAAGTTTCTTTTAATGTATTAAAAT
The DNA here is from genome assembly GCF_001698545.2 of Rhinopithecus bieti. Classification (NCBI taxonomy): domain Eukaryota; kingdom Metazoa; phylum Chordata; class Mammalia; order Primates; family Cercopithecidae; genus Rhinopithecus; species Rhinopithecus bieti. The sequence goes on along the minus strand of NW_016809319.1, from coordinate 816,417 downwards.
AAACTTTTAATATATTACAAGAAACATTACCTATATAGCAGGGTGCCTCGTGCTTCGGCTGCCTACGAGCTGTATGACCTTGAGTGAGTGACTTAACCTCCTTGTGCCTCAGTTTCCCCCTCTTTAAAATGGAGTTGACTACACATTTAGATCATGTTTGGGGATTAAATGAATTAATACATATCAAGCAACTAGAACAGTGCCAGGCATACGATGTTTCAGAAGTATCTATTATCATTATTATATTTATTCCTAAAATGCTGGCATTTATCCAACCGCAGTTCTTGGCACACCTTGCACCATACACCTCCAGTCACTCCTGGGCTTTAGCTTGGAGCCCAATGTGCATCCCCACCCTGCATCACCCCACTCACCCTAGGACTCATAACCCCACTCACCATGGGACTCACCCTGAGCCGAGAGACTCTTCCAAAGCCCTTGGGCACCGTGATACCTGGGCAAGTCCTGTACCACTGACCCACCTTCTGCTGCCTCCTTAGGTGGCTTGGAGAATATTTCATGTCATTAACTTCCTCACTTTGAGCCCATCTAGGGCAAAGAGGCAAGTGGGAGACTCTTTTCCTTACTCCCCAAACATCCTGGGACCTTCTGTTTAGTTATTTTCCAATTCCTAACCACTCCAGATCCCACCCCACCCCCATACACCACTTGCCCCACAAATGGATTTACATGCTTTACTTGTACTGCTTTACCTCCTGAGATTTCTCTCCTCACCCACCTAACCTTCATGTCTTTCCACAAGAGCACAGAGAGGTAAAGTAACTTGTGCACAGTCACACAGCTAGATAGTAACAAACTACAGCTATGCTATGCTACCAAGCAGCAAATTTAACTGTGTCTTCCCTTTCCCAGCCCTTCCTTCCCATGATGCTGTACTTTCCCAATCACTGCCCAGCCTCTCACACCTGACCTGCATTAATGCACCTGACCTACCAGAATTCTATTCGTTTCTTCCTCTTGTATACCAACAGGTTATCCCCTGCATCCCCTCCCTCCAGTGCTTTCAGGGCACAGCTACTCATTCAAAATAATTACTCAATACCTGTTTATGTGGCATCACGTTTGGCTTCTACATAAGGAAAAAAAGCATAATAATTACCCAGATTGGAAAACAAAATTCCAACAAAAGAACACTAGATGGGGAATCATTCAGTCTTGAATGCAGACCTTTGCCACCTCACAGGCATGTGACATTGAGCAATCACTTTTACTTCACTGTGCTCAGTTTACACAATACACACGTATGGCAAACACTGTGCCTTCCTCTTCTAGGTTGATTGTGAGAATCTGTTGACAGCCTCAGTGGGAAAACTATTTTTATTCTATACCTTAGCCTTTGCACTGGCTCACCTCTTCCTGGAACATCCTTCTTCTAGATTAGCATCAAGCTGACCCCCACTTCACCTCTTCATCTTAGTTTAAATGTCTCCTCCTCAATGAAGCATCCCTGACCCTGCCTGCACCATATAATGAAATCTTACTCCTCCTTACACTGCTCCACTTTCTTCTGTTTCAAAAGCACTTCATCACCTTCTAATATACTACATAGTTATTATGATTATTGTCTATTATTTTTCTCCCCTGCTAGAATGTAAACTTTGTGAGGGCAGGAACCTTTGTCGGCTCTGCTGATGTATCCCACGTTCCTACAGTGGTACCCACTGGCCTAACAAGTGCCCCATGGATGTTTGCTGATTGACAGAGTGCCCCCATCCACAGTCTGAGCCTCCCTTCTTTAGGTCTCTTGGTGCTCCTCTAATTACAGGGGCACTGAAAATCCTTCTTGTTACTGTTAATGAGGCCAAATGCAGGAAGTGGTGGCATCAACTACTACAACACTTTGGACCAGATCAGTGAAAGAGAATCTGGAAAACAACAACAACAAGAAAAAACAAACAAACAAACAAAACCCAAACATTCCCAAATTCTCCCTTCAATTTTCTCTTTACTACAGGCATGCCCATTCGGGCCCTTTTTACGTCCCTATCTCTCCCCTCCTCCTCTCTTACTCATTTGTGATGTCCCTCATTCCCTAAATGTTCCTCCTTCACCCTTTTGTCTTCCATTTTGTGGCTTTTTCCTCTGTGAGCTTTACTTTGCTTTTCTGAGTAGGTGAGAGAGAAAGGGACTGTCTGAGCACTGGGGTTGGAGTCACAGAAGGACCACGCCAGGCTTCAGTGTTGAAGGTAAGTGTGGCATGCCATAGCACCCTATATGAGGAAACCTCAGCTGGGACCTTGTTCCTTTGGCCCAGGCAGTTCAGAGAGCCCAAGAGAGGACTGGGGGTGTGGACTGGCAGGTCTGCATGGTGCTGGTAAACATGCAACAAACAGCCCCTTCCCCTTCACCCTACGAGCTCATGCAAGAGGCGCAGAAGCTCTGTAGAAGTAGCTTTTTCCTAAAGTAAACATTTATGGGTCCTGTTTAGATTGCCTGGATAAACATTTAGCTCTATTTGTCTATTCCAGAGCAGAGGACGCTGCCATGCTCTACAAACTCATCTCAACCCACTTGCCCATTGCACTTCACAGGCATCTCAGTCCTCTTAGGGTGGGACAGGCAGTAGGTCAGTGAGGGGAGCACAGGTTTAGGGACTACCTACTGATGTAGAGGTTGCAAGTGGAAGGATGGAAAAGAAGCTATTATTTGCTTGGTGCCTCTAGCATATTAAAAGGACCATACTAATCCTCAGGGTAGTCTGGGACCTTGATACTCAAAGTGCACTCCATGAACTAGCAGCATCTGAGGCACCTAGGAGCACATTGCTCGTTTAAAATGCAGGTTCCTGGGCCCCCTTCTGACCTTTTGAATTAGGAATCTGAATTTTAACAAGATCTCAAGTGATTTGTAGGTATTATAAAATTTCATAAACACTATTGCAGAAAATCTGAATTCAGCTAATTGCTAATTGTTCTATTGACAAATAAAATAGTAAGTGACTTTTAAAGAATCGTTTATGGTTCCTAAGCCATGAGGAAAAAAAATACACATATATATGTATTTTTTAACACTTTAAAAATAAACTTCAAAGACAAAGATTTAGGGCAGAACAGTTTTAAGCTGAACTTTTATTTCCTCTCTTTTGAAATATTCTGATTTAGTTTTTGACTGTGGAGAAAAGAGTAACAATGTCAGCAGAGGCATTTCATATCCTAATTTTAACATGATACTTAAAATTCTACCTACATTTGTTAAATGGTATTATTTCTTATGTAAATCATAATGTACATTTATTGAGAGCTACATTTTAAGTACAAGTTTGTATTTATTTAATCTTATGTACCCTATGAGGAAGGTACTGATGTCATCCTCTGTTTTACAGATGGGGAGACTATAGCAGAGCAGCGTTTAGATAAGTTGCCTAAAGTCCCACAGCTCACAAACGGGGAGGAAGGATTTGAACTTGGTGCCAGAGCATACGTTTAACCCTGACAATAAATGTCTGAGCATGCTGGTCTCCCTAGTAAGCAGCAAGCTGCCCAAGATATCAGACTTCTTTTCTTTATAAAACTACTTCAATGATGCTGCTTGCAATGGCACTCAAAGTTGCTGACCAACCCCCCAAAAAAGAATAATGCAGACATAAAAGGCTATGAATTAAAGAGGTACCTTGTGAAGAATAGAGATTTTAAAGTATCATCTTATTATTTGTAACAAAAATGGAAAACTTAAATACAGTAATGACCGGCATTGAGAATTTGATATGAATCATCAACATAGTTATGTTGATACGTATATACTACGTACTATGTTGATGATTCATATCAAACTCATTAACATGATATCAACATATATATTGATTCATATCAAAAACATGAGTTAGATATGAAATGAGACATAGATTTCTATTTTTTTTTTTTTGAGATGGAGTCTCGCTCTGTCGCCCACGCTGGAGTGCAGTGGCGCAATCTCGGTTCACTGCAAGCTCCGCTTCCTGGGTTCATGCCATTCTCCTGCCTCAGCCTCTGGAGTAGCTGGGACCACAGGCACCTGCCACCACGCCTGGCTAATTGTGTGTGTGTGTGTGTGTGTGTGTGTGTGTGTGTATTTTTAGTACAGACATGGTTTCACCATGTTAGCCAGGATGGTCTCGATCTCCTGACCTCGTGATCCACCCGCCTCGGCCTCCCAAAGTGCTGGGATTACAGGCGTGAGCCACCGCGCCTGGCCGAGACACAGATTTCTAAACCATTAAAACTACAGGTTTTATACCATGGATAATGCTGCTTACAGAAGCTATCTATCACATTCCTAGCGGAGACCATAGCAATGATTTCCTGTGGGAATGTGGACGATTCTTATTCCCAAAAACCTTATGTTTGTTTAAAACGTCACTCTTACAGAAAAAGATGCACCTCTGAATATCCTTTGATCTTAGCCAATCTTTTTTAAAAGTATACATAGATACTGGTCTTGTAGAATTGTTCAATGCTCAGTATTGCTCAAAAACAGCCCCTCCATAACAATTTATTTCCAGATAAGATTTGGTCCCTTTAAAGGAAATCATTAGAAATGGACCAAAGGATAGGGAATAAGAAGGCCACCCAGGAACCCCCTACAATCACAGTCATCCACACAGGAGGCACCAACACCTGGTTTGTAGACAAGTGGTTCACTGCAATGCAAAATAAATTTTATATGAACAGAATAAGCCACTTGAAAATCTTACTTTCCAAGATGGCCCCATTTAGGGGTCTGAGGGTCCACAGAATTAGTCCAGTTCTGCTGGAACAGTACGGATTCTAAAATGCCTAATAAGGTTGCAATGATGACTGAAGGCTTTCCCAAACTCATCACACTCATGTTCTCTCTCCAGTGTGGATTTTCTGATGTTTCTTAAGAAGGGTCCGCTTACTAAAGAGTTTACTGCACTGACTGCACTGATAAGGTTTCTCACCAGTGTGGACTCGGAGATGCTGGAAAAGCCCTGCATTCTGAATGAAGGCTTTGCCACACTCACGACACTGATAACGCTTCTCTCCAGTGTGTATCCTCTGATGCTGAACAAGGCATGAGCTGAGAAGGAAAGCCTTTCCACACACTTTGCATTCATATGGTTTTTCCCCTGTGTGGATTCTTCTGTGTCTAGTGAGGCCATTGCTGGCACTGAAGGCTTTCCCACACTCCTTACACTGATAGGGTTTCTCTCCAGTGTGGCTCCGCCGATGTTCATTCAGGCTTGACCTCCGGCTGAAGGCCTTCCCACATTCTTCACATTCATATGGCTTCTCCCCAGTGTGGATTCTCTGGTGCTCAATGAGTACTGAACTCTTAGTGAAGCTTTTCCCACATTCATTGCACCTGTGGCGTCTCTCTCCAATGGAATGTCCCTGCTGCTTTTCTGCCCTGCTGTCTTGTTTACAAGTTTCTCTGTACTTAGAATCCAAAGATACGTCTCTTTGGAGTCTGCTATCCCCCAAATGCTCCATTTCTTTTAAGATTTCTTGCTTTGATGCCAACTCCTGGTTCTCAGGTATACTTTCACCATCTGGAATAATAAATGGACCAAACAATGTAATCTCTTTCCTTTATGAAAGGACACAATTATAGGATGGAAATAGAAAGATCCATATCAAACAGACATGTTCTAGGAATGAAGAACTGCCAGTTAAGGAGGGGATTGGGTTAAACAGGGATGTTTAAGCTAGTAGAGTAAGGGGTCATCAGCACTGCTGAAATGGCTGGAGGGAGCACCCAGAGGCTCCCAAAGAGGATGTACAATAGCAGGCACTATATTATATTCATTACAAGGCAGGCACTGTTCTAAGTGTTTTACATATGTTAATTTATTAAATCTGAAATGACTCTGTGACTGACGTGCTATGATTATCTCCACTTCAAATATGCATAAACTGAAGACACCGGAAGGTTACCTGACTTGTCCATTGTCACAGAGTTATTAAATGCAGCGTTTAAATTCCAACCCAGGCAATTTAGCCCCAGAGTCCACAGTCTTAACTATTGCCCTCTACAGACCTGCCAGAGATCTCCTGAAGGGACCTGTCAAAATCCTTACCTTGTTCTCCAAATTGGTGGAGGCGAAAAGATTCATACTTGAGCTGTGTCACCATAGGCTGAAGTTGGATGTCTGTTGGTTCCTGCTTGACCTTCAGATGTTCCACCTCCTTCGAGAGCACTTCAGAATGTCCATGTTCATGGTCTAGAGCCTGAAGGCAGGTAGGCATATTTGGTTCATAAGAGGGGAATTATAGGAGTCCAAGCTAATATGAAATGAAAGATATCACATGGAACTATATGAAACATTTTCTAGAGAGATGTCACAGTGGAAGGTCCAGAGTTTAATTCCGTATCCAAAAGCAAAACAGGGAAGAGTGGCCCAATTTAGTATGGTGGTTTAAAATAAATCCACCAGGTAGAATCGAACTGTCCACCCCCAGCCCCCTGAATGTGGGCTGTACTTGATAACTCAACTCTACTGAATAGAAAGTGAGGCAGAAGAGATGGTATATAACTTCTGAGTCATAAAAAGCACTGTGGCTTTTTCCTTTCTCTCTCTCTCTCTACTTCTCCCCTCTGGAGGAAGCCAGCTGACATGTTGTGAGGGCACTCAAGCAGCCCCATGAAGAATACCAACATGGTAAAGAACTAAGATCTCCTGCCAATAGCCGGTGAGTAGCTGAGGCCCCCTACCAACAATTGTACCAGTGAACCATCTCGGAAGTGGATCCGCCCACCTGAATCTTGTCTTCAGATGACTGTAGTCTTGGCCATTAAGGTTTAGGGGTAATTTCTTACACAACAGAGAACTAATACATATAGCTATAGCCAACCAACCTGTGTCACCAAACCCCACCTTTCATTTAGTATTTAATGTCTAGAAGTCCATCTTTGTCCTCTCACCTGGTTCCCTGGCTCACTAAGCTCTTGTTCCAGATCTTCGACTACAGCCACAGCCTCCTCCCCACTCTCTGGATGGTGCTTCCGCACCCAGGCCTGGAGCTCCTCAGGCAGGATAGTCAGGAACTGCTCCAGCACCAGCAGCTCCAAGATTTGCTCTTTGGTGTGGATTTCTGGCCTTAGCCACTGACGACAGAGTTCTCGGAGCCGGCTCAGAGCTTCTCGGGGACCAGGAGTCTCTTGGTAACAAAACTGCCTAAAAAGTTGTCGGGAGGCTTCTTGGCCAGAAAAGTTGTTCACTCGAAGTTGGGCTTGTTGATCCCAGATAGGGTCTTCCTCCACTTTCACAATCTTAAGATCATACTGTTCCTCTGTTGAAGCCATTCCTGGGGTTAATTTAGAAGGCTTACACTGGTTTTAGGTGAAAGGATAACTGTGATTTAAAATTTTCTGATTTAATCTTCCTTAGAAGACACCTGATGATAGAGCATTATATATTAATGGAAATAAATCATAAAGTAGTGGGGAAAAAAGCAAAGTATGGAAATATGAATGGTATTCTATCATTTATGTTAATACAATGTATATATAGTTACTGACTTACATATGTTTAGCAATTGGGAAAAGGCTCTTCCAGAGTATGTTAATGGCCTCAATTCTTCCCCCTTCCCTGTAGCCATGTATTAATATTTTGCAGTGCCCTTCCATTGTGACACTGAATTCAACACTATGACTTGATTTTGCCAATGATATTAGCAAATGTGATGCATGCAGAGGTTTGAACAGTACTTGTGTAACTGGCTTTGCTTACTCTTGCCCTCTGAAATTGCCAGAAGAAGGATATTTTTTCAGATGATAAGAGACATGTAGGACAGAGCCAGATCACCCCAGTGGAGTAGATGAGACCATCCTAGATTAGTTGACAGCCAGCTAACTGCCAGACATGTGAGCAGGCCTAGCCTAAGGTCTGCAGAGCTGCTGAATGCAGATGTATAAATAGGGCCTGCCCACCCTAGGTAAGCTATGCCCCATATACTCATGTGCTATACATAAGTTTATCACTATATGCCACTAAAGTTTTGTGGCTATTTATTATACCACATTATTATGGCAACAGATAACTGATATAGAAGGGTGAACCTCTGGGAAGGAGAATTAGGTAACTGTGGAATAAAAAAGCAAGAGCTATTTACTTTTTGAGCACAGACATGATGCTAAAAGGAAATGCTCATTGCAGCATTTCATATTTCAGATTTTCAGATTAGGGATCTGTTAAGTTTAATGCAAATATTCCAAAATCCAGAAAAATCTGAAATCCAAAATACTCTGATCCCAGGGGTTTGGGATAAGGGATACTCAGTCTGTAGAAGTGATTTAAAGGCCTGGGCAATATGTTTATATGGTAGATCTAGGAGGAGAATAGGATATATAAAACTAGCTATAATATCAGATGATTAATGCTATAATAGAGGCCTCGCCAGAATATTCAGGGAGTAAAGAATAGAAAAAATAATTTCTGAGTGGGTATGGAACATTGAAAGAATATGACTTTGGGGCAAGTACATTTGAATTAGGCTAAAATCATGAACAGGAATTTATCAGGCAGAGAAAGGAAGGGATCCGCCATCATAAATCAAGCAAACAACATGAGGAAAGGTATTTAAGGGCACACACAATGGCGATAAGGACAGGCAAAGCTGAACTATAGAATATGGGTTGTGGGTAAAAATGTGAGAGATGAGGTTAAAAAGATGCATTACAGGGGACAGAAAATGGCCTTCAACTCTAGGCTAAGACGTTAGACTTTACTACATGGAACACTGAGAGGCATCAAGGCTTTTATTTCATTGTCATGGTGTTAGATCTGTATTTTAAAAAAATATTGAGTAAGATTCAGGATGGAAATGGTAAGAATATGTCACAGGGTTGTAGCCTTTTAAGTTGGGAAGTTTAATAGTAGTTACACTGATACAATGTTGACTTTAGTGGTGTAATTTAAGTTTTATCTGACTTTTGCCCAATGCTAATGGAATCATTAAGGTCTGAGAGCACGTGACAGTTTTTCAGTTACACTTTATTGGGTGAAAATGCATTTATTCTATTTATTCATATATTATGTGTCTGTTAGGTGTCTGGAATAGTGTTGAGGTGCTTAGTTCAAAATGGTGAAAGGAAAGGTCCCTACCTTTATGGTATTTACCGTGGGAAAGACAGACCTTAATAAAATATTCACATAAAGTTATGTTACAGAATTGAGAATTTGAAGAGTTACAAAGACCATGGCATTTATTCTTTGTCAGTGTCCAAGGTGAAATGTATATCTTTTTACTCCTTACTGTATTATCTGGTAATTTGGTTTGTTGAGTCTTCAGTTCAGGAAGACTGAAAGTCTGACAATTTCTAATTATGAATTTGCATTGGATTCCATTATTATTAAACATGTAGCTTCTCATGGCCTTAGGTTTATAGTCAAAAATTGTTCTGCAAATATGGGTTCTGCACTTTAATGCTATTGAGAAACCATGGAAATACAGCTGGCTCTTTTTATTTTGTTTTTTTTTTTTGTTTTGTTTTGTTTTCTGGATCACTACAGGCAATCTCTCACATACCCAAAGCCACAGGTAGAGTATTCCTCCATCAGTTGTATTCTTCTCCCCACAATTGGTGCTTAGGATTTACCTCCTGGTCTTATGCCACCATGAACTGTCTTTATCCTTAATGCATAGCACAGTGCCTGGCCCACTGTCAGTGCTCCATAAATGTTTTCCAGGCAAATAAATATATTCTCCCCTCCTATATCCCCTTTCACTTCATCAAGCCATGGTAAGGACAGGGAAGGGAACACAGAAGGGAAAATACACTCTTCTTGTCCCCCAAACCACCCCTGTTCCCAGGATGTATATGCATTACCCTATGTTCCCCAGTCCTCCTATCTCTTCCTATCTCCTCTCCCAAATTGCTACAGATTACAGACACTTCTTATTTTCAAAATGCCTAGAGGACTTACAAGTCTGGATTTGCCAAAAAATTATGAATGCATCTTCAATGTTTTGTTTACCTGATTTATTTGATTAAATGCAAATTTGGTGTCATCTGATATCCTAGCAGGGACCAAATACTTGATAGACATCTGACGAATTAAATGGAATAAGCTATTTAAAATCATCTTTAGTGAAACACTGCAGTACAGTGAATAATGTTCATATCCTGTGACCTCTCTAAGCAGTAATGACCATAGTACTCCTCTTATAAGTGTTGTGATTATACAAGGTAATGCATATAAAAAGCTTAGCATAGTACCTGGCCCATAGCAATTATTACATAAATATCAATGAGCAGGTATTATTAGTAAAGTAGAATTAGTAAATTGAGTATCTTCCTTTCATAGAGGAAATAAACCCAACAAAATAAAATATTGACGTCATGTGTTAATACTCAGTGGACAGTTGAAAATACTAGAAGAAATATTCAAGAAAATCCAGGACAGACAGTGACCAGTGGTGACCTCCCATTTGTGTACTGAAGCCCATCTCTAGATCCCACCAGGGGTATCCCCCTGAACATCCCAACAACAGCTCAAAAGCAACATTAAAAATCGGATTCATTTTTCCAGGGTGATATGAAACAGGCCAATTTATGACTAATTACCAATTGACTCCAAACATTTGGCATTGGAAGATGATATATAAAAGGGGATAAAGAGAAAGATATGGCCACCTACAAATACAAGACAAAAATCTCAGTGGACCAGAAACAGAAACACAGAGTAGTTAGTGGAGTTGATGCTGTGGGCTAACTGACTTGACTGCAGAAACAGTCAAAGACATCCTAGAATTCAACTCCTGGAGGATTAAATGTGGTATGTCTAAGGTTGTAGGGAACCAGGCTCACTGTTTCATGCCAGGGCATGAAAGGGGGATAAAACAATAAAAGGCAGTTGACTGCTGACTCAACTTATGACTTTATCAGCAACTAAGGCTCAGGAGGCAAGGGGCAAGGAGAGACTCATTACTAGTAACTGATCCATTTACTTGCTCGTTTAGTCAATAAATGTTCATTGAGTACCCATAACATATCAGGTACTTGGCTGGGCACTAGGGCTACAATGGTGAAAAAGATGGGACCAGGCCCTGTTTTGCTGGAGTATATATTTTAACAGGGAAGACAAACTGAAAATAAAAGCAACAACAAAAATAAGTAAGGAGGCAAATAAAATAATTATGAGTTGTGATGATTACTTTGAGGAAAATAAACGAGGCACTGAGTTACCAAATACATGTAGCCTATTTAGATGAGGTAGTGGGAGGTGAGGTAACATTTAAGCTGAGTCCTTAAGTGCAAAAGAAGTGAGCCATACAGAGTAGGGATGAGGGAGGGGAAGAGCACTCTGGACTATCCAAAGGCCCTGAGGAAGTGCATGCTGCCATCAAAGACAGGAAAGGAGGCTGGAGTGTCTACAGTCATGTGGGAGAAGAGTGGCAAAATATTAGGCTGGCAAGACAAGCAGGAGTCAGATCATGTAGGGCATAGGAGTTAGGATTTTATAAATGCAATAGAGAAACCACTGAAGGCTTTAAGAAAGGAAGTGATAAGGCTGAATTATGTACTGAGAAGCTCTGCTACTGGATGGAGAATGAGCTGAGGGAATGAGGGTAGAGGCAAGAGTAGAAGAAGAAAGCAAGAGTAGAAGCAGAAGAGGCAAGAGTTGAAAAAAAGGGTAAAGTGGAGGGGGTGAAGGCTACTGCATTGAATCTGGAAAGACTTCCACTTAGTTTAGATGTTACTGTACACATGAAAGGAGAAACAGCTTAACCTTTGTAAAAGCAGTTCAGTCACTGGACAATCAATTTATGGAGCTGTGCTAAGAGCTGGGAATACAGAGGTGTTTATAGCTCATGAGGATATAATTACAATACAATAAAATAAAAGCCATAATTTGAAAAATGTATACAAGGTATACTCTTGGAGAAAGTGGGAGAGCTCATCCTAAATACAAGATTAAGTTTCTATGCATTGCCTGTAATTCACAAAGGAATTTATTTTACAGATATTTACTAAGTGTCTATGAGGTGTCAGACAGCAAAGAGTGAAACAGTGCAGAGTTTGATGTGTCCCCATTGTCCTTCACTGAAATAAAAACATGGCAGAAAGAGCATAAAAGAGAATGTTTTCATTCGTGAGAACATTATCTCATGTCAGCATAATTAGCAACAGCAACAAAGAGATCATGTAAATCACAAATCATCTGTGTTGTAAAATACATCCCAAAGGATAACCAACTACGATGACAAGACAACAGAGGAAGAACTTAAATACCATGAGGAAACAGTCAAATCAAAAATTGGGGATGCACTACAGGAAGACTGGAAGAGCCTCCTTTTCAACAAGGCAATGGGATGGGAGGAAGGGAGGCAATGGGATGGGAGGAAGGAAGGCAAAGGGTAAAATTGACCTAGATTAAGACTTAACTACATGCAGTGAGTGGTCTATGATTGGATGCTAGTTGGTACAAACAGGTGGAAAAGACATCTGTGGGACAACAGGGGGTGGAGGGATTTAAACATGAACTAGGTGTTAGGTGAAGTGCCTACACTTAGTTGGGTGTGCTAATAATATTGTTGTTATGTAGGGAAATGTCCCTAATTTTTAGAGATGCATTAGAAACTAGAGGTGACAAGTTATGAGGTTTGTGGTTTTACAGTATTTAAAGAAAACATTATATGCGACAAACATTGCATAATGTTGACTTATTAAAGTTACGTGTATATAGGAAATAAGGCTTTTGAATAAGGCTTTTGACAGGGAGCGAGGTCTACCCCTTCTCTACCTCTCGACCTCGGTTTCGCTGCTAAAGCTCCGCCCCCTCTAGGGGTCTTTCCCACCACCCTGTGAAAGGAGCTACCTAGCTTGCCTTAGGTAGATAGCAAGGGAAGGGTCCCTGGAGAGCCCGCCCCCGTCCATGGGTCAGTGTCTCATCTCCACATAGCATAAAACGCAGCCTGGGAAAAAAATTCACGTTGCAGACACCGATAAGGGAACTAGCACAGGGTGTTGTGCCTATAGATATGCCCACGGCTGCACAGATAGAAAAACCTCGGGCCGTTTGGATAAAAACTTGCACAGAACCTCCAGCTCACTCAGATAAGGGAACAAGGCCTGGCACATAATGCCTTTGTCCTTTGTATAGTCAGCAGGTTCCCAGGAAAAGTTTCTTCTCCTTTTGTGGGTATGGGCACGGTGGGCTCTGGTAGGTTCCGGCGAGCGCTCTACTTTCCTTCATTAGCAAGATAAGCCCAGCTTCTGTGAATCATCGCCTCAGCCCCTGATTGGTCCGGGCCACGCTTTCACTTCAGATTCTGATAGGTCCTGGGCCAAGCTAAGCCGCATCTATGAATCATCATTTCAGTTCCTGATTGGTCCCGAGCCAAGCTCAGTCAAGCGTTCGCCAAGGCAGCCCGCAGACTAAGCGCATTCTCCTTTCCAGTCCACAAAAACCTCAGAACGGGCTCCATAGTGGGTACTCCCGGTCGGGAGCCCCTCTCTGCTGGCAGAGAGCTTTTTCCTTTCGCTTATTAAACTTTCGCTCTAACCTCACCTTTTGTGTCTGCGCTCCTTAATCGTCTTGGAGGCATGACAAAGAGCTCCGGGCGTTATCTCAGACAAGGAAAGGCTGTTTAACCTTCAAGATCAGGGGCGGGACCTCCACCTACTCCACGGGGACTTCAGGCCAGTGAATGTGTAGGGGCGGGGGTCCGCCTGCGCAGACGTTCCCTCCCTGCCTACTCCGAGGCACAGACCTGAAATGTTCCGGGAGCCTGGCGGGTCGCGACCAGGGACCAAGACTCACCTTCGGGGCACCGGGAAGCTACGGAACAGGTGGCGGGGCTGCAGCACCCCAATGACCGATCAACCGCAAAGGCCGGAAATGCGTCAGCCGTTCTGAGCCTACTGGCTGAAGCCAGGCAACTCTTTCCTTTCTAGGAATTCCAGAGGTGGCTGCATCTTGGTGACTCCCTTATTGCAAAACACGGGACCAAAAATCCCAGCCCCACTGGGTACGAGGCGGAGAAATGCGGCGAGGGATTTCTATGGGGAGCGGCCCCCAGCATTTAGGAGCTAGATGGTCATCGAGACGCAAAACATTAGAGCCGGAAGGTGTCAGGAAGATATAAAGGAAGAGAGCGAGTAACAGGAGGCAATTCCACGGCCAAACAGGTTTATTCACAGGAATAAGCCTAAGAAGAGTTCCAGTCAGGAATCTGGCTGATACTCTGATCGCTTACAAGCTGAGGCTTTTATAATAAAGTTCCTATTGGGGAGGGGTTGGGGAAGTGCTGGCCAGTTGGAACTGTTTGCAGACTTTCCAACTGGGGACAGATGTGGTTAGGGTCATTAGGCTCTGTTGCGGTTAGGGCTGTTATGCTCTGTTGAAGCTGAGGGCAGGGTTAACATTTGCTTTGTTTCTTGAGAACACAGTCATCAAGGTTGTAAAATGGCATCACTATTGTTAGTCCTCACAGAAGAGACTTCATACTTTTTCTGTCTCTAATACTTACCTATGCTTCTCCTAGTCTGTCCACTTCCTCTGGTCTCTTTGACATCACAAAGGGGAGATGGTAATGATGGGGACGAGAATACAGAGTTGTTTTTTTTATGGTCTTGTTATTTTGTTTTTTACTCTCAAACCTCTGTCTTCTGGAATCCCAAAGTCTAGAAGAAGAGCGTGTAAACAAGTAACTACGTAAAACTGATGCATGTGAAATGAAGTAAAATAAAATCAGTGCTTGTAAATCGATGAGGATAGTCTGTGGAACATATAAAATGCTAAGTACGTATGTAGGAAATAAATGTATGTATTAGTTTGAATTCGTGGCATGGAAGAGAGAGGAAAACTAATGGGGCAAAACAAGAAGCAGCAGGAATCTGCCAGTGTGCACTGGAAAAGGAGCAAAGGAAATAAATTTCTGAGAGAGAGAATCAAACGTACAAAAGCAGAACTGGGGTGAGATCCTTTGTACATCGAAAGAACTGGGCTGATCAGCATGACTGGAGAGTGGAATATGTGGCAGGGGCACCAGCTCTTACTTTTTTTGGATCCCTAACCAAGGAATTTGAGCAATCTGATCAAATTTACATCTAGAAATGTTATATTGGCAGCCATGTGGGGATGGACTGTAAGGAAATGAGTCTACAAGCAGGGAGACCAGCTAGGAGACTACTACAAGAATCTAGGGTAGAGAGAGTAAGGGCCTGAATCAAGGCAGTAGCAATAGAAATCGAGAAGACAGATAATACGTGTTAAGAGGTTGAGTTGATTTTTTACAATTCATTTATTCATTATATAGATTTTCATTGAACGCTATCTTTGTGCCAAGGGCTTGCTGGATATAATAATAATGAAGGACATAAGGTCCTCATCCTCATGGGGTTTATAATGTAATGAGGAATACAGACAGAGGGAGATCCAGTTTATACAATTCAAGAGACCCTATTTGAGAAAAAGAATTCAAAATAACAAGTACAAACATAGGTATGAAAATGGAGATTTAGGTCAGGCATAATAGCTCACACCTGTAATCCCAACACTTTGGGAGGCCAAGATAGGAGGATCTCTTGAGTCCAGGAGTTCAAGACAAGCCTGGGTGACATAGTAAGACTCTGTCTCAGGCCGGGCGCGGTGGCTCAAGCCTGTAATCCCAGCACTTTTGGGAGGCCGAGACGGCGGATCACGAGTCAGGAGATCGAGACCATCCCCTGCTAACACGGGTGAAACCCCGTCTCACTAAAAAATACAACAAAAACTAGCCGGGCGAGGTGACGGGCGCCTGTAAGTCCCCCACTACTCGGGAGCTGAGGCAGGAGAAGGTAAACCCGGGAGCGGAGCTTGCACGTGAGCTGGAGATCGGCCACTGCACCTCCAGTCCCGGCGACAGACGAGACCCGCTCAAAAAAAAAAAAAAAAAAAAAAAAAAAAAAAAAAAAAAAAAAAAAAAGACTCTGTCTCTACAAAAAATAAAAAATATTAGCCAGGTACAGTGACTCATGCTATTAGTCTCAGCTACTGGGGAGGCTGGGCAGGGAGAATCAGCAGGTGTAGTAGCCATGACCATGCCACTCTACTCTAGCTTGAGTGACAGACTGAGACACAGTCTCCAAAATTAAAATATATATAAATAAAAAAAAAAAAAGGAAAGAAGGAAGAAGAAAAAAAAAATGGAGATTTAGAATGGAAAATGGGCCAGGCGTGGTGGTTCACACCTGTAATGCTAGCACATTGGGAGACTGAGGCAGGCAGATTGCATGAGCTCAGGAGTTCAAGACCAGCCTGGGCAACCTGGTGAAACCCCATCTCTACCAAAAATACAAAAATTAGCCAGGCATGGTGGCACATGCCTGTGGGTCTGAGGTGGGAGGATTGTTTGAGGCTGGGAGGCGGAGGTTGCAGTGAGCTGAGATTGTGCCACTGCACTCCAGCATGGGTGGCAGAGTGACACCCCATCTCAAAAAATAATAATAATAAATAATAAAAATAGAATGGAAAATACATTCTTTACATCACATTACATTTTTTTTTTGAGACGGGGTCTCATTCTGTCAACCAAGCTGGGGTGCAGTGGTGTGATCATAGCTCACTGCAGCCTCAAACTCCTGGGCTCAAGCAATCCTCTTGCTTCTGCCTCCTAAAGTGCTGGGATTAAAGGTGTGAGCTGCTGCTACCACACCTGGCCATACTACAGATTTTAAAGTCTCCCAAACATCACAAACAAAAATCAGAAAATAACAAAATATTTTATTATTTAACTGCCTGACACCTATAGTAACTCTCCCCTAATTTGTTGGCTTTATGTTCTTGGACTCCTTCTTTGTATGTTAATTTCATAATTTAAATTTTTCTAGAAAGAATAAAAGGTTAATGTAGCCTTTCCTTTAGCATAGTTGATCAAAAGCTTTTAAAAATTGTTGACATTTGAGTAAACTTCTATCAAGTTTCTTTCAATTATGAGCTACAAGATTTCAGGACATTAACATTTTTTTATGTGGGGACTAATCTGAGAATCTCTGTGTTGATGACACATTAACTAGTTGGTCTTAGATGTCCTCATTGCCAATGGTTTATTATGTTGTTTTTGTCAATATAGGTATTTTGTGTCAAATGTGCAAGAAATTTAAATCTCTTTTCAATATGTTCAGTGATTCACTTTTCTTCAATAGAAAATCCAAGAGCCTATTTTTTACCGTATTCAAAGTTTAGCTTTTTTTCTTAATGAGTTGCTGATTTCATATAATTTGACATTGTTTCTTTTGTTATAATTTGCTTCCTGATGTCAGAATAATTTCCATTGATTTTATTATCTTTCTTTTGTTTCTCATTCCATTAACTTTTTTGGCGGGGGGTGGGGAAGGAGTCTTGCTCTATTTCCCAGGTTGGAGTACAGTGTCTCGATCTCAGCTCATTGCAACCTCTGCCTCCCGGGTTCAAGCGATTCTCATACCTTGAGTATCTGGGATTACAGGCATGTGCCACCACGCCCGGCTAATTTTGTATTTTTAGTAGAGACAGGGTTTCGCCATGTTGGCCAGGCTGGTCTCAAACTCCTGACCTCAGGTGATCTGCCCACCTTGGCCTTCCAATGTGCTGGGATTACAGGCATGAGCCACCGTGCCCAGCCTCCATTAATTTTTAAATTTAAATTTGCTCTCAGTTCTTTAATAAATTATTTCATTTTGTAATTTAGCATTTATTGCTTAAATCATGCCAAAATATCTTTTCAAATTGTAGTTAAAATGATTTATTTCTAAGATAGTGTCCCCTTACCAGATGCTAAAATTCTCTGTTGTTATTTCAGTGCCACTCAACAAGAGAAAAATAAGAGATGAGGAGTCAGAAATGGAAACAAACAAACAGTGGTTTAAACACCTGTTGCTAAAATATCCATTTTTTTCCCCTCAAATTTTGCAAGTTTATGAACCATGTAAATACATTGCTAGGTATCATTCTAGGCCAGGGCACTTGAAGAAACATGCAAATGCAGAATCACTTATGCTTTATAGACTTAAAAATAAACCCACTTCTGAATAAGTAAGTGCTGCAGTGGAAATAGACAGGAATCCCATGCCTGTTACAGTAATTACAGTACCCATCTTTAATTTATCACAGCCTAATTGGAAATAATATTGTATCACTTCACATTTTAGTCTTAGTTGCATATTTAACACTTTCCATTTCACATATAGACAGAAACCTAAAACATTATTATTCCTTTGCTCTTGCCCATTGATACGGTTTTGCTGTGTCCCTACCCAAATGTCATCTTGAATTGTAGTTCCCATAATCCCCACATGTGGTGGGAGGGGCCCAGTGGGAAGTAATTGAATCATGGGGTGGTTTTCTCCGTGCTATTCTCATGATACTAAGGTCTCATGAGATCTGAGGTTTTATAAGGGGTTTTCCCCTTCACTCTGTTCTCTTCTCTCTCCTGCCACCATATGAAGAAGATGTTGCTTCTCCTTCTGCCATGATTGTAAGTTTCCTGAGGTCTCCCCAGCCATGAAGAACTGTGAGTCAATTAAACCTCCTTTCTTTATAAATTACCCAGTCTTGGGTATTTCTTCATAGCAGCATGATAACAGACTAATACACCCATCTTTTGTAGTACTATTCTTATATATTTTACTTCTCTGTACGTTGCAACTGCCAGCTTAGAATGATACTATTTTTGCTTTAAATGATCCCTTGTTTTTAAAAGAAATTAACTAAAAAGCAAGGCTTTTATATTCACATACATATTCACCATTCTGATGCTCGTCATTCCTTCTTGTAGATCTGAGTTTCCAGCTATCACTTCCCTTCAGTCTGAAGTTTTTTTGTTTTTCTTTAGGGTTTGGTTTTGGTTTGGTTTGGTTGGTTGGTTTTCTGTGCAGGTGCAAGTCTGCTGGAGAAGTATTTTTCAGTTTTCATTTAATAGAAAATGTCTTTATTTCACTCTTATTTTTGAAGGACATTTCCACTGGATTTAAAATTCTGGGTTAGGAGTGACATCAGAAAGATGGCGGAATTGGAAGTACTAGCCCGGTTCCCCTACAGAAATGCTGATTAACAATTATATATGGATCAACATATCCTTATGAGAATTCTAGAGTCAAGTTAAAAAGTTGCAGTACCCCAGGTATGCTAAAAGCCAAACCTGCTACATTGAAATGGGTAAGAAGTACAATTTCACTTTACACAATGTCTTAGTCCAGTCAGGCTGCTATAACAAAATACCTTAAACTGAGTAATTCATAAACAACAGAAATTCATTGCTCACAGTTCCGAAGGCTGAGAAGTCCAAGGTCAAGGCAATAGCAGATTTGGCATAGAGTGAAAGCTTTTCTCTGCTTTTATAGATATGGTGCCTTCTATGTGTCCTCTTCTGGTAAATGGGGCAAACAGGCTCCCTCTAGCCTTTTCTTATAAGGGCACTAACCCCATTCATGAGGGCAGAACTCTCATTACCTAATCACTCCCAAGTCCTCACCTTTTAATGCCATCACCTTGGGGGCTAGGTTTAAACGTAAGAATTTTGGGGGAACACAAACTTCAGACCATAGGGGTCATGTCAGCCCTTCCCCCAAGTGGGCACAGCTCAGAGCTAGGCGAGAATGTCCTGGCTTATGAATTCTTTCTTGGGAGAAAGAAAAAATTGGAGCATGCATCCTCTGTTCTGGCTCTTTGGAGGGTGGCCCAAGGGACTGGCTTCTATCTTACCTCATTCGGAGAGCTGATGGAACTGTCATAGTTTGGATGCCTGGGAGCCACTAAAAACAAAGAAGAGGTGGGGTAGCTTATGAGCTGCATAAATAATCCTGAGAAATAGCATGGGCAAAAGAATGATCAGGGCCTTGCATTGTTGGCAGATACTGTAAGATGTGTCGGAACACAAAAAGCCCTAGAAGGAATGTTCTCCTAATATTTTTTTAGAATTTAGGTAGAAAAATGTATTTATAATGACTTTGAAGTGGTAGAGCTGTTTTTGAGGACCACAGATGCATTGGAAGAAAGCAATGGAATTGGGTGATTATGAATGTAAGACGAAGTGAAAAATTCAGAGACATCTCTGGCACCATATAGAGTCTCCTTCAGCCACAGGGCAGCAAAGGCTGACGATCAGGCCTGGGGCTCAGCTGAATGTGTAGCAGAGCTTGAGAAAAGATATCACATCCAGCAGGCTTGCTACGCTAATGCCAGAGAGCTAATTGGAAAGGAATGGAACTCTACAATTGAGGATATGGGTATCTAGGCCAAAGCACTAAAAAGTCTTGACTCCTCAGATTCTCCTGAACCCTATGGACCTTCAAAAGTATCCCATTCCTCCCTAGTGTTCTCTACTTGCTTGAAGATGTGTGCCCGCTCAGGACACACCTCACCACCACAACTGGACACTATGTTAGTTCCTAGGGTTACATCACAGCAAAATCTGGCTAGATAAGTACTGGGTCTGCAAAGGGAGTAAAAACACTATCTACCAAAGTTGCTGTAGGACCTAGCCAACACGTAGTGTCAGAACCTAGGATCATACATATAGAATTGGATCCTAAGAGAGCTGGGTCAACAGGAATCTGATATATAAACTTGGATAAGAAAGAGTGTATCAAGATAGAGACACTCTACTATGATTTAATATTCTGGCAAGGGCCCTGGGAGATGTTGCTTATATACAGATGAATATTATTTGATCCATAGTACTTTTTTAAAAAATCAAGGGTAAGTGATAAGGCTGAGGGCAACTATCATAATAAAAAGTCTCAAGTCCTTCTGCAGTTTTTGGACTAGAGCTAATTCTCAGAACTGGCTGTGTCCCCAGGAGGAAAGACCATGTAGCACTAAACCAAATAGCATATGGAACATTTCCCCAAGTCTTCTACAGAAAGACTGCAGTCCAGGACATTTATTTAGTTAGATATATATTGGAGAAAGGAGGAATATCCAAAGCTTTTTAGGATGAAACTTTTACACAAAGTATGAGTTGACATTGATACCTAGGTACCCAAAGTGTCATTGTGGCCCCCTGTTAGGATGTGGGCATATAGGGGCCAGATAAGAAATGAAGTTCTGGCCCAGATAAGGCTCATATTGAGTCAACAGACACTCTCTGCCTGCATTGGTCATTTCTCTCATTTCTGAATATAAAACAATATATATTACTCTCATTTCTGAATATAAAAATATGAACATACTTTAGAGTTGGAGTAACCCCACGTTGATCATTTGGGCTAGGGTTTATTATAGAGTTATTGTACTGGAAAAAGCCAAGTGGTAGTTTCTGAAACTGCTACCCATTCCCCAACCAAGAGTACTCAGAAAAAAAATTTTTGCATCTCAGTGGGAGTGGAAAGGTTAATATCAATCTTAAAGATGAAAAGAATGCAAAGGTGGTAGACATGATCATCCCCCACCTTTATCTCACCAGCTCTCTACAAAGCCAGGCAGACTCTGAAGAATGACAGTTAACTACTGCAGACTCAACCAAGTAGTAACCCCAGTTGCAGCTACAATGCTATATGCAGTATATTTTCTGTAACAGATTAATATGACTTCAGGTACATAATGTGTAGTCATTGATTTGGTAAATGCATTATTTTCCGTCCCTCTTAGAAAGGAAGAACAAAAGCATGAAAAGATAGACAAAGGTTTCTATTTCTGGTTGTTTCCCAGGGGCTATGTTATCTCTCCTGCCCCCTATCATATTATAGTCAGAAGGGATGTGGACTAAAGGTACAATTCTAAGGGTGTTATATCGGTTCACTCTACTGATAATGTATTATTCAGACCACATGAGCAAAATGTGATATGTTGGAGGCCTTGCTAGGATACATTTTCTACAGAAGCAGGGAAATATATTCAATGAAGATGTAAATGGAAAGGCAGGGCTGCCACAAAGGTTTTTTGGCCTCTTTTTTCTAAGACATCAGCAGACAAGAAAAGGAGTCACTACCCTGGCAGGAGTTAATGGTTCCAATATATCTTCAATGATATATTCTTCAATGAAGAATTATTTTTCAATAATATTCTTCAATGAAGAATTACTATAATTCTATCAGATCTACCAAGATATCAGATTGGATGGGTCCAGCAACAGTGCCTCACAAGATGTGTGTGGTATGTTCAGCATTGGACATGTGCAGGACTAGAGGGCAAATAAGCTTTCTGAGTAGGTGGCCCACATGTTCCTGTCATCCATCTCAACCGCACTAGCACCTATCTTTGAGCTCATTCCTGTGACTATAGGAGTGTGTGATAATTGTGTTTGGTGGAGTTTCCTTATGACTAATTGACAGAGGAAGAAAAATACTGAGTTTGGATTATTTGGGTTAAGTATCATGGTATGTTAGTAAAGGCTGAAAATAGATGGTGGCTATCTTAGAACTCCTCTCTGATGTGATCCTGGCATTAGTAGTCAAGGGAATTCCACCCAATGGGCAGAGTTTTGAATGGTACACCTAGTTAGGTGCAGTTAGTTATCTATATGGCTACAGGTAAAAATATATCTAGTACATTTAGGGTAATGATGAATATCATGTCTGGTTTTTAGGGAACTAGAAGAAAAAAGATTGGGCCAGACATGGTGGCTAACACCTGTAATCTCAGGACTTTGGAAGGCCAAGGCAGGTGGATCACTTGAGGTCAGGAACTCCAGATCAGCCTGGTCAACATGGTAAAACTAAAAATGCAAAAAAAAAAAAAAAAAAAGAAAAAAAAAAAAAAAAAAAAAAAATTAGCCAGGCATGGTGGCATGTGCCTGTAGTCCCAGCTACACAGGGGGCTGAGGCAAAATAACTGCTTGAACCTAGGAGGCGGAGGTTTCAGTGAGCTGAGATTGCACCACTGTACTCCAACCCAGGCAACACAGTGAAACTATGACTCAAAAAAAAAAAAAAAAAAAAAA